>NW_001855650.1:18963-25261 GCF_000209125.1 Entamoeba dispar SAW760
ATAGAGAGACATATACTACACAATACAAAAATAGGAAATGAATGTTTTATGGATGTTCATCATTAATTAATATTAATATACCAACGTCGGTTAGTGAAATAGGATATAATTGTTTTTATGAATGTGTTAACAAGTATTGACATTGAAAATATACAATACATTTGTGAAAACAGAATAATTGTAAATTCACAAAACATGGTATCTATTAATGTTGGTAATTTAAAAACGGTTAATGGAAAAGAAATAGAGGGAAGAAATGTTAATGAATTTATTATACCATCAACATTACTAAATTAGGAGATTACTGTTTTTATAGATGTTTGTCTTAACAACTTAAATATACCTACAAAAATTAGTGAAATAGGGGAGAGTTGTTTTTGAGGAAAGAATATTTATAAATCAAACAGTATTATCTAGTACTAAAATATCAAAAAAAATCTTGAAATAATAAATGGAAAAAGAATAAAACAACAAGACATTAATGAATTAGTTATTCCAACTACAGTCTGTGAACTAAATAATTATTGTTTTGATGAATGTACATCATTAAAATCAATTAGTATACAAAATACAATTAATAAGTTAGGAAATGGTTGTTTTGAATGTTGTTTATCGTTAATATCAATTAATATACCAACAAGTGTCAATGAAATAGGATATGAATGCTTTTATTGATGTAAATCATTAGAATCAATTAATATACCAACTTCTGTTAGTAACTTTGGCAATGAGTGTTTTTATAAATGTTCATCGTTAGTCATTATCAACATACCCACACCAATTAGTGAATTAGGATACTGTTTTTGCTACAAATGTTCGTCATTAAAATCACTTGATGTACCAACATCAGTTAGTAAATTAGGATATAATTGTTTTTCATGATGTTCATCATTAAAAGCATTGACATCCAAACAATCATATCATTTGGAAAAGGATATTTTTATGGATGTGGATCTGAGGAAATATTAAGATAATCAAGGATACCAAGAAACTGTTTTGAAGAATAATGAATAAGATAAAATCATAGTAATGACGTTTTGTAGTTTGTAGTTGAAATACAATGAAGTTATATAGTCATAACAAATTTTCATTTAAAATTTTATTTTTATCTTAAGTTTTTGATAAGAAAATGAGAAACTTCATATTTTATTAATATTATTCATATTACCTGTTATTAACTCATTTAATAATCACACTATTTGATTGAATCAAAATGTGTAATTAAATTTATCATTTTGTTCCATTATAATTAAGTTCGGTTTTTAAATTCTTTTTGAAAAGAGAAGTATTATACCAATTACTTAATTGATAAATGTTAAAATACTCTTTGGATTGTGTATATTCCTGAATTTATTGGCTGATATTATTTATAATCAATTGGAATAAACCATTCTTTTATTTTTATTGTATTAGTTATTTTATTTTAAAAGTTTAATCAAATATCGTTTTTATGTATGTTATTAATTAATTGTTAATTTTATTTCTTTTCATTTATTTAAATTTGTTGTTATAAAGATTTAACAGTTTTGTTATTTATTTATTTGATATATTCATTATATTTGTTATTATTTCATCATTACAATTATTTATTCTTGTTTCTATTAATTATATGAATTTATGTTATTTGCATTATGAATTAAACATTTATCTTAAATAATGTCATTTAATGATTTGATTATTGATGTTATTATATCAATTATTGTTTTAAATCATTTAATTTATCATATTTTGAAAATAATACATCTTTAATTAATTTAATAAATTGTGGATTATCATGTAACTCTCTGTATTTTCAAGTTAATATTTATATTAATGTATTAACCTTTTCTTTTTTTTAGTGATTGTACAGTTCATCATTATACATTTGATGGAATGATAAAGCACTCTATCAATTCTATTCTATTTTGATAAATATTGAAATGTTGATAATGAGTGGAGAATCATTGTAGTTGTAGTAATTTCTCATTATTCTCTTTGTTATTATACTATTATTACAAAACAAATATAGATTATATAACATAATAGAATAAACAACTGAATATTAAATAACATAATAAATTAATAAAAACAAATGATGCTTTATATTAAATCAAATTAATATGTAAACAATAAATTAGACAATAAGAAATGAATAAGATTAAACAATTATAAATTAAATACGAATAATACAATTTAATGTGAATAAAATAACAAACTAAATTCAATAAATAATAAAATCAATACAAATAAACAATCAATACAAATAAAGAATAAAATAAGAGAATAGAGTAATCAATAATTAGTGATAATTCATCATTCATTAAACAAAATAAATTATATTATCTATGTAAATACATTATTTATAAATGAATTTGATATTACAAATAAATTTTAATAATTATATAAAATAAAACCATAATTGAATCTCAAATACTTCTTCTATCAATTCTTTTTATTTTTGTCTTTTTACATTTTTCTCTGGAATCGTTATAATGACCTGTCTTGTTCTGTTAGTTCTTCTTATTACAATAATTTAAAATTATTAAATCCTTATAGTAATAGCACTTCTTGAATTAACTTTTTATATTTCTGCACTACTTTAATCTGACGTACAATTCATTTCTCTCTTCTTTTATTGTTCCATTATATTCTTCACAGTATTTGTTTGTATCAAGTCAAAACGAATTACAACTATTTTTCATCTCATAATCTGTTCATTGGTTTCCGTTATACAAACTGACTTTTGTCTGATTGAGAACTGTCAAAACTATCAATCCCTTAGACCACTTTACATATAACCTTTTAATTATTGTTAAACATTTCTTACTTCTTTAGAGGATTGCACAAATAATTAAAGAAAATTGTTCTCATGTAGTTGGCGATAATTTGAACGTTGAATTGTCAGAATATAAAAATCATATAAAAATTAATAAAGAAAATCGGTATTTATAACATAAAAGGGTTTTAATAAAAAAAGAAACAAAAGAAACAGAAGATGGAGATTGGAGGAAAGCACTATGGAGCATTTAGAGAAGAAGAGATTATCCATATGCAAAACTTGGTGAAAATTATTGAGAATGGAGCTAATAATGAATTTGTAACTATATCATTATTCAAGATATTAAGCTCAATGATTATAAAGTTAAATCGACAAATGATGGAGAATGAAAAGACAAAACGAGAACAACTCGAAGAGGTAGTTGGTGCTATTAATTTCTTGAAAAGTCGAGTGGATGAAAGCAATGAAGCAGTTCAGAGCATTATCAATGAAGCTCCAAAAGAAAGAGTAAGAAGAGACCCAATTATTGAGATGAAAACACTTGAAGCAAAAGAAAGTCAAGAGAAACAAGAAGTGAAAGGAGAGATTGAAATTAGTACAAGAGAAACGCTAGAAAGTTTTGGAATTGGAAAGGAAATTGAAGAGGTTAAAGAGTGGATTGGAAAGAAAGAGTATCGTACTATCTACGATTCTAGTGTTGATGGATTAACATCATATGGTTTAAACGATAAAATTTGTGGAAAGAAGAATGTGATGGTATTTATTAAGACAAGTGATGAGCAAATTATTGGGACATATAGCAGTGTGGTAATTCCTACACCAAGTTATGAAGGAGAATATTGTTTCATAAGAAATGATAAAGAATTCTTTATTCTAAAGAAAGAAGGAGAACATATGAAACGAATTGTTAAAAGAGAAAGGGCAGAAAAGAGTGACGCTAGCTTAATGATTCATTGTTCAATGGATGATGTGTTTTATGTTTCAAGAGCTTTTTGTATTAAAACAAAAGGGTCATTTGTTCTTCCAGGAATTAGTCAAGAATATGAAATTGAAGATTCATTAGGAGATGATTATTTAGTAGGAACACATGATCCATCGAAGTTTGATGTTAAGAAGATGTATGCCATTGAATGGAATTAAGTTCTTTTCTACTTCTTTCTTGTTTTCTAAAATAAAAAAATATTAATAATTATTTATAATGTCTATGATTTAAATCATTTAATTGAATATACAATTAACTTGGAACTTTAAATTCACTTCTTTGACAATAAAGAAATACTTACTAAACAAAGCAGCTAAAAGAGTTATTGTTAATATCATACAATCAACTATTTCGTAAATTATTTAATTAAGTAATGAACTCATTTAGAATGTTAATAGTTTTAAGTAATAGTATAATGTTTTAATACTTTATCTGAACGTATTTATAAAATCCATAACCACTCTCATTTTTCCTTGCTTTTCTACATTGGTTATCACTTATTATTCATACCTCTAATTAACTGTTTAGAAATTAAATCATTAATTATTTTTTTATTTAGATGAAATTTTTGATAATACGTCAATAAATTTTGCTAATTTTTGTTAGGCTTCTTAATTAATAGATTTCGTATTGACAACCATACCTGGTTTATTTAATGCACTAATGTTTCCCTTTTACTTTGCATAGTAAGTTTGCCTTTTCCTAATAGCTTCTTATTTTTTAACTAGATACGCTAATTAGTTCCATTGTTTATCTTTATTAATATTGTTCTCTTTTTCTTTTATTTTTTTAGAAATTTCACAACTCTTTACAACTCTTTCTGATTTTATACAATCAAAGTTTAATACTAAAATGTACATTTTTCTGTATTTCAGATAAAACTAGGATACACTTTTTTCTTTTGTTCATTTGGTTTTTTTTATTCATGTCTTTTGAATATTACTCATTCTTTTATTTAATATTCATGTAAAAAGATTATCCAAATAAATATGTGAGAATTTATATCTTTGTTGTTTCTTTTTTTTTAAATTTGATACGTTAATTTTATTTTTCTTTAAACCACTCATTATCAAATTGTCTAATTCTTATTTTGTAATTGGTTAGTACTATAAAAATAGATGAAAGATAATAGTCTTTTCATTCTACTCAAAAATTTATGTTTATAATGATATTTTACAATGATAACAAATGGTATTAGAATTAATCTATTTTTCTCTTCTTGTTTTGTTTTATTTTATTCTTTGAGTATATTTCTGTTTTCTCATACTGTTATACTTATTCAATTCAAAGAATTATCTGTATCATTTTACTATTGGAGAAAGTAATACAATACTCTTTATTACCATATTTACTCTTGTTTATTAATCAGGATAATTTGATTTCTACTCTTTATACATTAACTATTTTTATTGTTGTTTATACTTTTTATTAACATCAATTCTTTCCACTATGTTCCTTTTTTTTTGCTTATTTCTTTTTGTATTTTTTTTAATGTTCAGGACAAAGATTCAATCACAGTTTGTTTGATTTTCGTTTCTTTATTAAATCAGATGATGAACAAATTTGTATAAAGAGAATTGTACAAAAGTAGATTAGTAAATTAACAAAGAACCATATTAAGTTATGAGAATATTTATTACTTCTCAACTACTTTTAAACAAGATAAAAGAAACAATGTATCAAAAATCTTTTTGTTATCATCATATGTATTATTTAATGATGGAATCAAAGATTTAAATAAGATAAGTTCAAGAACAAATTCTAATAAGTATTTATCATTATTTATTCTCTTATTTCCATAATTAAACAAACAAAAAGGAAACAAGTAGTTTAGTTAAAAGAAAGAAACACAATTCAATTGGTTAACGTGTGAATGGATAGTTGTTTTTTTTTCATGAAATGATGTATTGAAGTTATTTTAAAATATGAAAATATCAATCAGTTAAAATTATGCTATTAATGAAGAGGTCGTGTTTCTGTATGTTCAATCTGTGAATTAATCCACATAGGCCATTCACAAATTGGAACACCTTCTGCTTCCATATCAACATAAAAATCTGTTAAATTTGTATTTTTATTAGAATTAGATGCATTCATTAACTTAACTCCAAGTGCAACATAATTAAATAACAACTTACGTGTTTCAGTATTCAATAAATTCTTTTCAATTTCATTTAATCGTTTGATTTTAGAAGTTAATTCTTCTTGAAGTGCTTTATTTTTTATCTTTTCCTCATTTAGTAACTTACTTAGATTAACTACATTATTGTCAAGATCTTCTATCCTTGCTTTTATCTCAAAAATATTTATTGAAGAATCCAATGAAGGGATACTTCCTTTTTGTTGTTGATTAATTTTTATTTGTGAATTGAGTTGAGTATTTTCATATGAAAGAACATTTATTTTTTGTTGTAAATTATCTATTTCTTCCTGTCTCTTTTTTTGTTCTTCTTCATTTGTTGTTTTAATTTGATTTAATTGTTGTTGTAATTCTTGAGTAGTTATTTTCATTTCTTCATTGACTTTTCTAAATTCTTCTTTTTCATCTTGTAATTTTT
>NW_001855649.1:0-11369 GCF_000209125.1 Entamoeba dispar SAW760
TATGTTTTGACTTGTTGTTAAAAATGTTTTAAAATTAGTATAAGTGGATATATTTCTTTTATAATTGAAGCAATAAAAATATGCTTCCTTATCTCAATTAATTAGCTTTCAAGTATTATTTTTTAATCAAATAAAAATATAAAATTTAACTAACAACTCTGTTTTAATTAATAAACTGACTAAAATTTGTTTTAAATAAAAATAATGTTGTTTTTTGTGTTCTATCAACTTTATAACATATAACTTGAATATAAGTTATACATTTTAAAAATGAAGTATTGTCAGTGAATAAAACTTAATTGTTGTATACTGTAAATCATTTAATCAAGTATTCTTTAAAACTTGGAAAAAGTTATTAATAAAAAAGTGTTGTTTGGCATATTACTAAATATGTTTTATTTTCTTTTAAGAATAGAAAATTAGTGCTTGAATTTTTTAATGCTGTTTTAAAAGAAAACAATTGAGTAACTAATAAAAATGGAGGTAGATTATTCTTGTAATGTTTTTATCTTTTATGAAAGTATTAATAAAGAAAAGAATAAGAAAAAAAGGTAACTATTTCCAAATTGAACCAAAAACAAAAAGAAAAGAAAAACTGAATTATTTTGTTTTTCATAAATTATATTTTTCACAGGAAAACCCTAAAAGAATTCAAAAATGAGAAACGATGGTCAAAACTTATTTGGACTACAAAGTTGATGCTCGTGGTGGGGCTATTTCAACTGCCAACATTCTTTATTTCAATACTAAACAAATATTAGTTGTACGTAATAAAACAGTCATTTTATTGAATACAAGGACAAATACTATTGAACGTAAATATGTTTGTGATGAAGAAATATCAGTAATTGCTGTAGACGATGAAAGAAACCACATCGCTGCAGGAACTGTAGATGGAAAAGTTAATATCTTTTCATGTTTAGATGGAGAATTACTTGTTACATTCAGTGGACATCGTACAGGAGTTAGAATTCTTGAGTTTAGTGAAAACGGAGAAATGGTGTTATCCGTTGCAAATGAACCAGAAATTGTAGTTTGGGACATTGTTAGAGAAGAAGGTGTTTGTCGTTTTAGAGGACACCTTAACATGATTCAAGGTGCAGTATTTATTCCAGGGTTTGTTGTTTCTGTTGGAGATGATGGATTAGTAAAAGTGTGGGATTTAGAAATTCAACAATGTCGACAAACAATAGTTGGACATCGTGCAGCTATTAAAGCAGTTATTGAATTAGAAGATAATATTTTGTTAACATCAACAATTGACGGCAAATTACGTATTTTACAACGTGTTGATAATGAAGATGATATATTGGAAATTAAAGGTGAAGGAGTACTTGCTATTGGAGGAGATGTAGAAGAATTTACAAAGAAAGGAAAAGTTCTTGGGATGAGAGTGAATAATGGAACTTTGGGATATAGTGAAATTATTACATCAAATGAACGACTTCAATCAAAGAAAAGAAAAAAAAGACTTGAGGACGGAGAGTTTTTATTAACTGACTACGTTACCTTAAGACATGCCATGAAATTGAATACTGCAATAAAGTCTATTTGTGTTGGAGATGATGGGTTAATGGTTGTAGCTATTACAAATGGATTTAAAGAGTATAGATATAAAGATTGGAATCCTGCACCTCTTCAAGATCATTACAGACCAGATGCACGAGTGGTGTTAGTTTCTGATGACGATATCAAAGTTGCATGCATTGGAGATGGGAATTGTTCTATTTGGAATCCAAATGGAACTAATTTAGGAAGTATTGATTGTGGAAGAGCAAATACAGCAACATTCTTACCTGGAGGAAGATTTATTGCAATCGGTACTGTTGGTGGATCAATTGAAATTATTGATACAGCTGCATCTGTTGTCATTGGATCAATGACTGCTCATTCTGGAGAAATTACTGTTATTAAACCATGGAAAGGAGGAGATATGATTGGATTAGTAAGTGGTGGAAAAGACAAACAAGTGAGACTATGGATGGTTGATGTTCTTACTGATGAAGATGGAAAGAAATGTGTTACACTAACAAAAGAAAATGAATGGGAAATGGATGATTCAATTCTTAACTTAACTGTGTCAAAACAAGTTCTTGCTGTTGCTATGATGGATAACACAGTAAAAGTATATAAATTGCCAACGATGCAATTTTATTTATCATTGTATGGCCATAATTTACCTGTTACTGCATTAGACATTAGTGATGATAATAATATAATTATTACTGGAAGTGCTGATAAATCAATTAAAGTTTGGGGATTACAATATGGTGAATGTATTAAAACATTTAAGGGACATGAAGATTTAATTACTGGAATTGCCTGTATTCCAAGAACACATTATTTCTTTTCTGTTTCAAGAGATAAGTCATTGAGGTATTGGGATGCTGATAAACAAATTCAAATTAAAACATTCAAAGAACATAACGCTGGAATTCTTTCAATGGGATGTTCTACTTTTGGTGATTACATTGTTTCATCATCAGCTGACCATTCGTTTATTGTTTGGATGCGTTCAAAAGAACAAATTTTTGTTGAAGAAGAAGAAAATAAACAACTTACTCAACATTTTAATGATGAAGAATTAAAACAATTAGATTTTGTTGATAGAAATGCTCCAGATAGATTAGACACTAGTGAAGCATCAAGAAAAACAATAGAAACAATTAAAGATGCAGAAGATTTAATGGCGGTATTAGATTTAGTTACTAAAGAAGATTTTTCTATAAAAGGATATGAAGAAGAATTGGCACAATGGAATCTCAATCCTGTTGGTGATAAACCACAACCACCTGAGCCAAATATTTTATTGTGTGGATTATCGCCAAGTGATCATTTATTGAAACTAGTTGGTAAAATTTCTCCATCAAATTTACAACAAACATTATTAATGTTACCAACCAGTAACGCTATTCTTCTCTTAAGGTGGGTTGTTGATTGGTTAGAAAAAGATAAACGAATATTAATGGATGTTACTATTGCAAGTTTCTTATGTAAAGTTCATTACTCTTATTTTTCAGGATCAAAAGATGCCTCACTGATTGAAATGCTTGAAAAACTAGCCAGTTTATGCAAATCAAGAATTGAAAAATTACGTTTAACAACAGCAACTAATTTAGAACTCTTAAAAGTAGTTGATTTAGAATTGAATGATAAAAATTGATTGAATTTTTAAACAAATATATTTTTTTTAATTTATTTATATATGTTCCAAGTTATTTATTAAATAATTCATTTTAAGAAACTTTGTGGTTTTTTAGGTTTTTTTGCAATATAAGCTTTCTTTAATTGAGATTGTTCTTTTAATTCATGTTTTTCTATTAGTGGCTGTGTCTTTTTTGCTATATCAGGAATATTTGATGCATAATTAAATTTCTTTTCTAGTTTCTCTATAACTTTATTAGCATCAATTTTATCATACTCGCTCTGTCCTGTCATTTCATATTTCTTTTGAGAAACTTCTATTAACCATTCTTTATTTGCTTCATTTAAACTTGTTGTTTCGGAAATATTTCCATTCACTTGAGACAATGCAGCATCACGTACATAATATGGAATATCATATTCAATATCTTTTAAACAACATTGACACATATTTTTAATTTTTGCACAATTTAAACAAACATACGTTTTATTAATTAAGTTTGTTTCTTCCATTCTCCACTTGTAAACATCAAATGGTCGGTCACACAATTTACATGCCTCTCCCATTCTTGCTCTTTTCATTTTAATATACTTTTCTTTTGGTAAACAATTTTCACATAAAATAGGAAATCCATCACTCATTTTTTGTTTTTAAACTTAAATTGTTTTTTTTTATTCTTTTTTTATTTTTCTTTCTTTTTTTTTTAAGACTTTTCTATTCTTCACACTTTTTATTTTGATTTTTGTTCATTTTATTTACTCTTGTTTTATTTAATTACACTGTTACCATTTAAAAATGAAATATAATAATAAGCAGTACATACCTTTATGTCTTTGTAATGAATATAAAGAACTAAATAGTATGTACACATCTTAAAATAAAAAATGAACTAAAAAATAAGTTAAAGATGTCTGTTTGTTAACACATTAACTTCAAATCATCAATAATATTTACCATTCAGTGTTGTGGAAAAAGTGAACAAACACAAAACGCACAAAACCCAAAGGTAATTCCTGTAATTGATTCGAATAAACCAGCTGAATCACAATATCAATATGTATTCAAATACGTTATTGTTGGAGAAGTTGCAGTAGGAAAGTCATGTCTTCTTCTTCAATTCCAAGATAAAAGATTCCAACCAATTCATGACTTAACTATTGGTGTTGAGTTTGGAACAAAAACTATTCCAATTCAAGGCCAATCAGTGAAACTTCAAATATGGGATACTGCAGGATCAGAAAAGTTTAGGTCTATTACTAGAAGTTATTATAGAGGAGCATCTGGTGCTTTATTAGTGTATGATATTTCAAGAAAAGAGTCATTTGAAAAAATTCCAATTTGGTTAGAAGAATGTAGAAAATATAGTAATCCAAATACCACTATTATGCTTGTTGGTAATAAATGTGATCTTCCTGATAGACAAGTTACTAAAGAAGAAGGTGAAGCATTTGCTAAAGAAAATGGATTGTTATTCTTGGAAGCATCTGCACGTGACGCCACTAATGTTGACAATTGTTTCTTACAAACTGCTGAAGTCATCTTTGAAAATGTCAAGACAGGTAAAGTCACTCTTGACAACGGTGATGGGAGATAAAAAACAAATTTGAATTCAACTTCTAGTTATTTTTGTTTTTTTCTTTATATTTTTGTTATTAGAGATAAATTTGTTATAATAATATTTTTTTTATTATTTAAGATTTAATAATAAAATTAATTTTTTTGTTTTTAAAAGAAAATATTGATTTTCAATATTTTACTGTTTTAAATTAAAAAATAAATAAACTAAAAATTAACTATTATTCAATGCAACCAATTCCTTGGGAAAAAGTTAATAGAACTGAACCATTACACGTTTTAATTACTGGAGCCGCTGGTCAAATTGGATACAATTTATGTTTTCTCATTGGAAGAGGATTTTTATTTGATTGTGATGTTATTCTTCATTTGTATGATCTAAACGATATGGCACTAAAAGGGTTATCAATGGAATTAACTGACTGTTGTTTACCAAAACTAAAAGGAGTCATTTCTACTACAGAAACTGAGCTTGCTTTTAGTAATGTTGATGTTGCAATTATTGTTGCAGGTATTCCACGAAAACCTGGAATGCAACGTAGTGATTTGATCAGTGTAAATAAAAAAGTAATGGAAATGAATGGAAAAGCACTTGGAACTTATTCAAGTAAAGACGTTCGTGTAGTTGTTGTTGCTAACCCTGCAAATACCAATGCTTATGTTATTTGTCAAACATCAGGTATTCCACCTGAACATATAACTGCATTAACACGTTTAGACCAAAACAGAGCAACTGCATTTGTTGCTAATAAAGTAGGATGTCAACCAGAATTTGTTCACAATATTATTGTTTGGGGAAATCACTCTAATACAATGCAACCAGATCTTTCATATTCATATCTTGCTGATCAAAACGGTATTAAACCATTAGCTAATTGTATTGAAGATTTTGATGATTTTACTGAAAAAGTTAGATATCGTGGTGAAGAAGTAATCAATACAAGAAAAGCAAGTTCTGCTGGATCTGCTGCTCACGCAATTTGTCAACACATTAAAGATTGGATTTATGGAACTAAGCCAGGAATTATGGTTAGTATGGGAGTTTGTAGTCATGGTGAATATGGAATTAATACAGGTCTCTTTTATTCAATGCCAGTGACATGTTCAGCAGGTGAGTACCATATTGTTGATTCTTTAATAATAGAACCAAGAATCAAAGATGCATTAACTCTTTCAGAATTAGAGCTAATTGATGAACGAAATATTGTTAATTGAAATAAAATATTTTTATAAAATAAATATTATTTTTTGAGATATATTTTTGTTATTGAAATATTAAAATGATATAGTTTAATTAATTAAAAATAATTTTTTAATTAGAAGAAATAAGCATATCGTTGATGATATTACGAGCTTCTAACAAATCTCTTCCAGTTAAGGAACCACAGTCCATAACTGGGATTTGGAAATTAAGAAGAGTAATGTTATGTTTTAATTTCAAAGCAACCGATCTCATTCCAGATACACCAACATTATTTTCGTCCCAATTAAGTTCGTTTAATTTAGAATTACTACGAATCATATTTGACAATGAAAATGCACCTTTGTTTCCAAAATTATGTCCACTAACATCAAGTACCTCTAATTGATTTTGACTGACAAGAGTATCAAAAATTGGAACAATATTAATACCTAATTTTTGAGACTCTTTTTTACCTCCAGCCATCCTTAAAATTTTTAATGGACATCCTGAAACTAACAAATTACAAATTGCTTTAACAACTTCTGTTGATGTATCACTTTGTTTCTTTGTTGTCCTACCAAATGAACCAGAAATATTTAATTCTTCGACAACAGTATTTTGTGTTAATGCTTCACAAAGGGAAATAATTCCTTCATCTCCAATATCTGTATATGAAACATTAATTGTTTTAATAGAAGTTAGTCCAGCAAACATATGAGAGAATGATGTCATAATTTCTGTTGTAAGCGATGATTCACTTAAATCTAATGAAACTGATTTTGCTGGAATTTCTTCAATGAACTTTCTTAATGTTGTTTTATCAATAACAGCTTTCTCTAAGGAAAGATTAGTAATTTGATCTAATTTGCTTCCAAGATTATCAACACAATGTTGGATTAATTCTTGATTGAAATTTAATCCAGTAATATCTAATTTAACAACCTTCTTTAATGCACAAACACATTTTATTAAACTTGTTTCTTTAGGTACTTCACAATCTTTCATGATTAATTCAGTTAATGATGGTAACATTCCATTAATTAATGAAACTAGGAACTCAGTTTGTGTATAATACATTTGAGCTCCAGAAATATTTAATGAACGTAATGGAATACTTGTTTTAATTTTTCTTAAATCATCAAGAAAAGCAGAAACAGTACTACTGTGTGTTAATACATTAGCTAAATTTATTGATTCTAGTCTATAACATCTTATAACAGCTCCAATAGCAGCAATTCCTTTAGAATCCATTTGGTTTGATGATACATCTAATTCTAATAACGGATGTTTTGGGTTATAATTATATCCTTCAAAAACATCAGCCCATTTAGAACCTAATGAAACATTAATTAAAGCAAGTGATTCAATCGTAGTATTTGTAGCAAGAATATCTTTTAATTGTGAATAACATCTCCTAAGATTAGTATCTTGTATAACAATTTTTTTAAAGAAATGGTTATGAGTAATAGAACAAAAAATAGGTTGCATATCAGTATCTAATAAACAATCTTCTTTAGTGTTATTATAATCATCATTATAATATTTACTAAGATCAAGTGTTCTTTCTTCTCCTGGTGTTTGTAATCTAATATCATTTGCAATATCGAAAACTAATCCATTATTCATTTTAACTCCAAATGATGCACAATTTGCTTTATATACTCCAAGGAATCCTCCAGATTGACTTTTATAATTTAATGGATATGGTAAAATACGAGTAGTAACTACATATGGTGCTTTAAGAGAGAATGTTGGTTTTCTATAATATCCATGAGCAAATGCTCTCATTAAATAAACAATAAACAAATTATTATTGTCTCCATTAATAAAGAGAGTTTGTTTAACAGCATCAATTGTAATATGTTGTTCAGCCCCTTCAATAACTTGAATTGAATTAATTTGTCTATTAAATACTCTTTTAACAAATGTATTTCCTTTTAAATCAACAAATGTTAAGAAATCTTCAGTAATAAAACATGCACATACAGTAGCATTTTTCTTATCAATTTTATCATAAAGAATAACATCATTTTTATCTTTTTTCTTTTCACAAATTACTGTTCCTTTCATAATAAAATAACAATCTAATTTTTGTTTAGTAATTTCCTTTCTGAATAATTTAACTTGTTCAAGATCAAATGCATTTAAATGATTACATTTTCGTTCATAACTTCCTAAATCTAACATATTTTCTAAAAACAATAATCTTAAATGTCCTTGGAAACCATTCATTAATGTATTTGCTTTTTCTGAAAACTCTCTATGAACAGATGAAATAGCACGAGCATCCATTAATTGACTTTCTTTTAATGTTGTAATTGTTAAACTTGATGCCTTTAAATTTTTTAATGCAGCAACACGTAATCTGCTAAATGATGAATCAATAAATGGATTTAATGGTGCCATATACCCATGTCTTTTATTACTAAATTTTTTTCCTGCAAATAATGTTTTTAAGACATTTGTTAGAATAGTAAAATTACGTTCAACAATATGAGAACTTTTCTTTAATCCTTTAATATGAAATTTTTCAGGATTTTCAATAATAGACATAAAACAATTTTGAGTGAGAAAAGTAACAGTCATAACGTCAGCTTCACCTTTAGGAAGAGTAGGTAAATGTTTAATAACTAATTCTCTATAAACATTACAAATCTGGAAGATAGTAAGTGGAAGTGATGGGAAAAAATCAGTGACTATTTTGATATATTTTTCAGTCCAACTTTGAAGAAGTTCGAAATTAGATTCAATCTCATCATCATTTTCAACAAATAAATCATCAATCTCAAAAGATGATTTTAAGTTTATAAATTCAGTAAAGAATTCTTTGACTTTATCAACAAAAACTTCTGGAACAATTGCCTCAAATAAAGATTTACATAATAAATTTGTTGGACAATTTTCTCTCATTAATTTATCAGTACCTGCATTTTCTTCAAATTCTAAATTCATGATTTTTTGAATAAAATTTATTGTTGTTTGGGTTGATGCTGTCATAGCCAAAATACCTCTACTCGTACTTGATGCAGTTTTTGAATCAAATAAAAGATTGAATGTTTGTGGACAATGGTCTAACATTAATAATACAATTCTTTTAAGATCTTCTAATTCTCTTTGTGAATAAATTAAATACTTTTCATCAACTTTTGGTGAATGACTTTTACCATTAAATTCTAATGGAAATTCTATTTGCATTGATTCCATCTTTTCTTGCATTTGAACTGAGTTAGCAGTGACATTAGTTATATCTGAAATCATTGATCCAGAAAATAATGATGACCCTGCTTTATCTGTTCCAATAGAACGTCCTGTTTTCTTTTCTCTAATTTCACGATACGTTTTAAGATCAGGTGGTGGTTGTAATGGACATTGTGGAATTGTTTTAAATTGTGATCGAATAACATTATAATGATTAGGTATGTACGATGCATCTGAAGTAATTTCGCTTGCAGAAATCCCATTAAAGTCTACAGAGAACGATTCAGAAATTGAAATTCTTTTTGATTCAGCCATATTTCTTTGTGTTGTTTTTTAAGTTTTAGATTCTACTTTTTTTTTGTTTTTTTTTTTTTTCGTTTTTTACCTATTTGAGACTCTTTTTTTATAAGTTAGCATTTCTCTTTTTCAATCCATTATTTCTTCTTTTAATGATATAAAAATAAATAATTTTTTCCAAATTTTTCTTTTTTTGATCTAAATTTTTTTGTCGTTGATTTTCCTGAATACTTAGTTTATTCTAAGCTATTTTATTATAATATAATTGTTCTATTTATAGAAATAGATATTTCATGAATTATTATAATAAACTAATAATAAATAAATAACAAAAATTAAAAATAGTATTAAAGAATCAGTAATCCACAAAAATTGAATTAAAACAGAAAACAAAAAAAATTTTATTCGATTGTTTTTTGATTGGGATTGATTCTGAAATATTTATCAATAAAGAGTATTGAAGCATTCTCCTCCATGAAATGAGCCAGTTGTTCTAAAAAAGCTTTCAACTCATCCATTTTATCAAAATGGATTTCATAACAAATTTGAGGTAGTTTTGCAATTAATCTTAGTAAGTGTTCAGCACCATAATAATCACCAACCTCATCAATAGAATTAACTTTTTCTAAAACTTGTGCGTATTGTTTCTTTTCTATTTCATACAACAAAAATGGTCCAACTGTATGACAAAATAATGTATAAAATGATACTGCTAATTCTTTTATTTCATCATCTTCTGCTGTTTTAAGGAAGTCTTGTATTACTTTTCTTGCACTTGGAGTTCTTGGTAATGGAATTAACTACAATAATTATTATTTATTTGCAATTAGTTTGTGTACTAAACTATTTAACAAACATTACTACTATTTGTAATCTTATCATTTTCATCCATTAATCTAATACATAAACTACTTGGTAATTCTATTAAAATTGGAATATCCTAAAATGTAGTTTAGTTATTACTTCTTTTTCTCTTTTTTTCATTAAAAAATATATAACAAACTTCTTCTTCATGATTCTTTCTTGTTCTTCTTCTACTTCGGTGTTCTTCACATAATTTACATTCAGGAGGACAATTTAAATGTTCTTTTGCTTCATGGGCACGAAGGTATCTCAAAGAAACGTAAGTTTTATCACAACCAAGATGTCTAATAATATTATTTTATTATGTAATAAACTAACTCAAAAAAGAAAAAAAAACAAACCGACATTTGTGAGGTTTCTTCCCTTCTTCAGACATAACTATTATGATTTGTTTCTTTTTTAAGTTCATTTTTCTTTCTTTTAGATATTTTTTGTGTGGTTTAAAAAAAAAAAGAATTAATTAAAATAATCAGACCCGAAAGATGATTATCATGGTTAATCACTTAAATAAAGGATCATCATTTCATTATTATTATTTAACTTATTCTTTTATTTAAAGTAAGTAATCAAAATATAGAATTACGGTTTTTTAATAAATTTTTATTAATTCAGAATATTTTATTAAGTAATATCAACCCTAATTTTATATTTAGTTATAAATCTATTATTTATAATATCTTTTAAAAATTATTAATTTTTAGTAAAGATATGCAATATTTAATAACAATGCTTTTTTGTTGATAAAAAGTAATTAAGTATTACTATTTTTATCTTTGCTCCTTGTTCTGTGGAAATTAATCCCCATCCTATTGTAGCCAAGTAATTCAAACATGTATATTTAGTTATGACAGAAATAATGCCTTATGACACCTTTCATATTTTTTAATTATATGGTTTTTGATTTCTTTGACGTTATCTGTTCCACTTTTTAAGTTCATTCATTGGTTTGTTGCTTTATTATTTACTAAACTCATTTATTAAGTTGACCACTGAGTTTATTTTATCATACTTTGTTTTCTCAGTTCTGTTTCTGAAGCATAACAATACAATGAAAATCATATAAAACAATTTTATAAGAAGAAATAGATTTAAAAAAAACTAACAATG
>NW_001855648.1:0-1004 GCF_000209125.1 Entamoeba dispar SAW760
GCATCAGACTTCGGATCTGAGGATTGCAGGTTCGATCCCTGCTATGCTCGTCTTTTTATCTATAACTTATCCTTATATTATATATACACCTTTATCTATACTATTATACTTATCCTATTTATATTATATATACTATACACTATTCTATTTATACACTATACTTTATATACTATTATTATTTTTATTATTTATAGACTATACACTATTCTATTATCTATACTTTATACTTTATACTTTATAGACTATAGACTATAGACTATTATTATATTTATACTTTATATTTTATATTTTATACTTTATATTTTATATTTTATACTTTATACTTTATAGACTATTATTATATCTATACTTTATACACTATAACCTATTAATATAGATATACACTATTATTATATGTTTCCACTATTATTATATCTATTTTTGTTTTTATTCTATGTTATTGTTTGAATAGGGAACGTAGCTCAGTTGGTAGAGCGTAAGTCTCATAATCTTAAGGTCGTGAGTTCGATACTCACCGTTCCCACCTTTTTGTACATCTATATGACATCTATTACTATATTTTTACATCTATTAAACTTATATATTCCTTTTATTATACTTTTAGTGTACACTCTATTCTTTTATATTATCTATACTATTTTATACTATTTTATACTATCTTATACTACTTATACTACTTATAGTGTTTTATACTATGTAACTACTACTTCCTTTCCTTATATTCTTACTATCCCTATTAACTTTATTACCTTTATTACCTTTACTACCTTTACTACCTTTTATTATCTTTACTTTTGATATATGTGTTCTAGATATCATCCACCTCTGTACTTATGTACTTATCTGATAATGGGCATATGGCGCAATGGAAACGCATCAGACTTCGGATCTGAGGATTGCAGGTTCGATCCCTGCTATGCTCGTCTTTTTATCTATAACTTATCCTTATATTATATATACACCCTTTATCTATACTATTATACTTATCCTATTTATATTATATA
>NW_001855647.1:0-2247 GCF_000209125.1 Entamoeba dispar SAW760
TTGATTTTATCTGTTTTATTAAATTTGGCTTTCTTCTTAGAACAAAAACTGTGACCAAATAAAGTTCATTGACTTATAAGGTAACAAATTGGTAAAAGCTGAATCTGTTTTTCAATGTTATACCACTATTTAATTGAACTGATTGATGGATTGTGAATTTCTGGAACAATCATTTTTTTTCGAGATTATTGAATAACATTGATACACAGTATTTAAACACTGAACATTGTCTAATTTTCATCCAAAGAACCAAGATGTGTACTAGTAATGAAACTGTTAAACAAATTCAATACGGAAATGTTGTTAATGTTTGTGGTGAAGTAATTTGTTATTGTGTTATACCTTCTCAACAAAACTATCTCTTTCAAGTGCCAAATTATATAGTAGAGTCACAGAGGATTCCTTTAACAGGAGTGTATTTAATACGAAGTAATCAATGCCAGAACGCAACCAGAATAAAACAATATAATAACTTAAAGAGTAAAGAAAAAGAATTAATTAAAAGGGCATATACAGTAAGCTTTTTATCCTGGTCTTTGTTATCATGTGGTTGTGAAGTTCAACTTCAGAAGTGCAAGAAAAGATCTACTAAGATAAATCCTTTTGTTATTGAACATGTTATCCATAATGGAGAAATTATATTTGATATTGAAATATTTAAATCTCATATAGATGCACAGTTATCACGTCAAACAATTGTTAATGCAATGAACTATGAATTAATTTCTTTGTTGAAACAATTTGGATGTGAGATTAACTACAAGACAAGAGGAAAATCAAAGTATCCATTAATAACAATAACTTCATATTCATTACAAGGGATTACTCATTATGATTGGGAAATAATAGGAAAAAAGTATTATTATAAGTTAAAACAACAAATTTAATTATAAATATTTAAATATGAAATTTTAGATTATTCTTTGTTTTAATTTTTATTTGATAACCAAAATGATAATAAAACAACATAAATATCATTTAAATGAAATAAAATAATGATTTGTTTAATAAGTTGTTAATAAATGATTTATACCATGAATAAATAATTATGATATTTATTATTTTGATATTGAAATTGAATGAATTTTGAATCTTTATTAATTTCATCAATTAGTTCTTATGTTTATTTTTATTTAATT
This sequence comes from Entamoeba dispar SAW760, assembly GCF_000209125.1. Lineage (NCBI taxonomy): Eukaryota > Evosea > Mastigamoebida > Endamoebidae > Entamoeba > Entamoeba dispar. The sequence goes on from NW_001855647.1 coordinate 1,140, forward strand.
CTCTATAACTTTAATAACCCATCAATTTAAATAATATGAATCACTATTATCTTCATTGTTTCAATTATAAATTATATTACTGTTAACACATGGGTATAATTAATAATTATTATTTTTTATTGAAATAAGTTATATTTTCTTCAATTTTATCAATTAACTTATCTATACTTCTTATTTTAATTAGTATTAATTAAAATGATTAATTTTTGAATTACTCTATGATAAAGATTGGATTATTTGTTTTATATTTTATTATTAACATTATTAACAGAATAATATTCTCTTTAATAATAATTAAAATAGGATTAATTCAAAGGATTATAATTATTTATAATGTATATAATATTTCTTTAATACAAATTATTGTTAATAATAATAAATATTTAATTTTTAATTAGAACCATATCAATTAAGTTAATTTTATAAAGTTTATATAAAGATACGAGTATTTAATAAACAAGTACATATCATTATTTATTCTTTATAATTAATACTTTACATTTTGTGTTCTATTAATTTATTTATATCATATATGAGTGTGTTATTTAACTTCAATTTATGTTTTCTAATTAAATAATCATGTTGAATGATTTGAATTAAGTATTCTCTCTCTTTCACATGTATTTTATTATATAATTTCTCAAGACTATATTATTTGTATTCTAATTATTAATGAATATTAAATGAACATAAATTTATTTTATTGAAATTAGTGTCTAAGTAATATCACGATAAAACTGATCATTGTCATTAAAGTTGAATAAATTATCATTACATTTATTTGAAAAGAGAGTAGAAATAAAAATGAGAAGAGAGAATAAATAATATATTCTTTATCAATGATTGAAATGATAACTTTAAAAATAGGAATAATTCATTTTCACTCTATTTCTTATGATCTATAAAGATGATATTAGCTTATTTAACTCATTAAAGAATAATAATGAATAAAGATACAATTAATATGTAAAATACAAGAAATAAAAACTATAAAGATGTATAAATAAAAACAATATAAACTCAATATTATCACAAATAATTCCTTATTATCCAACATATCAAATAACCAAATTAATTATATAAAAATAAGTTATTAATATTATAAAAT
>NW_001855647.1:2347-6160 GCF_000209125.1 Entamoeba dispar SAW760
TCCTAAACCAATTAAAACATGGTCAGAATGTGGAATAAATCCAATTACGTTTGTTTTTAGAATAATTTTTTTATAATGAATCAAATGAAATAATAAAATAGAATGGATGTTATTAAAGCATTAAAATATGAAAAACCAAGTCCAGTTCAACGACAAGCTATTCCTGTGATAATGTCAGGATATGATGCAATAGTATGTGCAAAAACAGGATCAGGAAAAACACTAGCATATACAATACCATTAATAAAACGTTTGTTTTTTGATGTATATAAAAAGATATATATATATATGTATATAATTAGTGAGAAAGATATTCAAAAACATAGAAGAATATATGTAAAAGAAAAAGAGAATAAGAAAGAATGATAAAAAGAAATAAAAAAAAATTAACCAATTAGATGTTATGGCACAAAGACCTCTTTCTAAAGGGGAAGGACCAATTGGAATTGTATTTGCACCAATTAGAGAATTAGCAGAACAAATTAATACAGAAATTAATAAATTTGGGAAATATTTAAATATTAGAAGTGTTGCAGTATTTGGAGGAACAGGAATTTCAAATCAAATTGGAGCATTAAAAAGAGGAACAGAAATTGTTGTTTGTACACCAGGAAGAATGATTGATATTCTAGTTACTAATAATGGAAGAATTACAAATTTAAGAAGAGTTACATTTGTAGTTTTAGATGAAGCAGATAGAATGTTTGATATGGGATTTGGACCTCAAATTAAACGAATTATTGAAGGAATTAGACCAGATAAACAAATTGTTATGTTTTCAGCTACATTTCCAATTTCAGTAGAACAACATGCACGAGAATTTTTAAAAAAACCAATTGAAATTATTTGTGGAGGAAGATCACAAGTATCAAATACAATAGAACAAATTGTAGAAGTAATTGAAATAAAGAAAAAAATAGCAAGATTAATTTCAATTGTTTTAGAACAAAATAATAAAGGAGGAAGAATAATTATTTTTACAGAGACACAAAAAAATTGTGATGAATTATATCAAAATTTAATGGAAAGAAATATTAATTGTTTATTACTTCATGGAGGAATTGATCAAATTGATAGACAAAATACAATACAAGAATTTAAGAGTGGAATTGGTAGAACAATATTAATTACTACATCATTATGTGCAAGAGGATTAGATATTAAAGGATTAGAATTAGTAATTAATTATGATTGTCCTAATCATTTAGAAGATTATGTTCATAGAGTTGGTAGAACAGGTAGAGCAGGAAAACGTGGTAAAGCAATAACATTTATAACAAAAGAAGAAGAAAAATATAGTGAAGATATTGTTAAAGCATTAACTCTTTCAGGAGGAAATATTAGTAAAGAACTTAATGATATGTATGAAGAATGGAAAACAAAGAAACTTTTTTTAGAAACAAAAGAAGGAAAAAAAGGATATGGAGGAAATGGATTTAAATTTGATATTAAAGAAGAAATTACAACAATGGAAAATAAAATTGGAGGATATATGGAAGAAGATATTGGAGGAGGAATAAAATTAAAAGAAAGATTTAAAGAAAAAAAAATGAAAGAAGAAATTAAAGAAAGTAATATTCCAAAAGAAAAACAAGAAATGGTTCAAAAAGCACTTCAAATGATTGAACGTATTAATAAAAGAATGACAAAAATTACAAATAATGGATTTCAATGTAAAATTGAAATTAATGATTTTTCTATTCAAGCAAGACAAGTTTTAACAAGTAAAGAAAAATTAATAAATGTTATGGAAAATTGTAATGTTAATATTACAACTAGAGGAAGTTATATTGGAGAAGGAAAAACTCTTTTACCAGGACAAAGTAAATTATATTTATTGATTGAAGGAAAGAATGAAGAAGATATTATAAAAGCAAAAAAAGAAATTAAAACTATTTTAGATCAAATTACTTTAAAATATAAAGATAAAGTACTTCATGAAAAAGTTATATCTAACATTCTTTAAATTAAATTTTTTAATTTTTTAATTTTTATTTTATTAATTATTTCATTATAATTTTATAAAATTCTATTATTATTAAAAAAAAATAAAAAAAATGAAAAAAATAAATTATTGCATTTCAACAACTATAATTCGTTCAGTATCAAAATGTTTATTTGATTTTGTCCATTCATCTTTATAATAATTAATCCTATCATTACCAATATCTTTTGGTGAATGACATTCTTCAATATGATCATAATAACTTAAATTTGTACCTTTCTTTGCTATTTTAAATCCACAAAAATTTACTTCATAAACTGTATATTTATCATTTTCATAAATTTTAATACAATCAACATAATCTTCATGTTCTGGACGTAAATCAAAATACCATCTTCTAGGATTATCATTAAGATCTTTTGAATTAACTAATCGAAAAATAAAATTTGTATTTGTTTGAAAAATTATTGTTTGATCAATTTTTTTAATACATTCATTACAATAATATCCAAATATTGTTCCATCATTTGAAATATTTATAAAATATAAATGAGATTTTCCTTTTACTTTTTCTCCAAGTTCTTTATATTCCATTTCATCACTATCAAATATAATTCTTGTTTTTGAATAACCACTCCATTCTTCTAATGTATTTTTCATTCTTTCAATACATTCCATGAGTTCTTTTTCTTTAAATAACTTCCCAATTCCCTGATGTTCTTCTTTTTTGATTCGTTCTTCTTTTTCTTCTTCTGTCTCCTTATTTTCTTTTATCTTTTTACTAAAGAGGATTCCCATAGATGCTCTCTTCACTCAACAAATTTTAAGTTCAGAGGAAATAAGCATAAACCGTTTTTTTACAAAGTCTATTTTAAGACTATCCTTTTTACAACTAACTAATAACACAAACTGTCTTTCATATCGTTTCTTTCCCTTTTATCCTCTTCTTTTATCTTCTTTTTATTTTATCTTTCTTATTTCTCTTATATAATGTCTTTCTTTCATTTAATTTCATTTAATTCCAACGATATTTATCAATCATACAACAAAATATGTTTTGTACTAATATTAAATAGATTTTTGAACAATTAATTCTTTATTAATTATTATGACCATTCTTTCTTTGATAAATACTCTGTTTTATAGTGTATTTTGTATTATTTATATGTTGTTAAATTAAATGAACAAACAACAATTCTTGTCATTATCACTTTGTTTTTTTAGTCATTATAGTAAAGAATAATCTAATTAATTAGAATATAAAAAGTAGTTTAATGTTTTGTTGAGATTTGATATATGTTTTTGGTTATTGTGGAATCACAAATGATTGTTATCATTTGATCAAACCATAGTTACTGATGACAAGAATCAGAACAATGATGTTAGAGTATTTGTATCAACATTTTCTAATGAATCTGAAACTCTAAACTAAAAAAGATATAAGAAAAATGAAAACTAAATTAAGTTTGTTTGAAATGGTCATTGTTGGATGTTATTTTCATTCTAAAAATGATTTCATTAAACTGATTATGGTGTGTACTAAATACAATAAAATTTTAACTTTTTATCATTATAATCCAATTGCAATTACATCAGGAATGGAAGAATTCTTTCCTAATATCCATACTCAACACCATTACCATAGAAATGATGTTGTGTTGAATATAGATGTTCATCTGTGTGAATATGAAATGTCTATTGATGAATACAATGAGATTCAAAAAAGAAATGGAGATTGGAAATGTTTACAAATAAAGAATAGAGAAGGATACTTAAAACCAAGTGAAATTAATGTTGTCAACATTATTAATCAAAAACTTGTTATTAGAAGAAAAAACATGTGAAATTTGATTTTTCTATGGTTTAGA
>NW_001855647.1:6260-16833 GCF_000209125.1 Entamoeba dispar SAW760
AAGGATGTTTACGATTGTCAGCATTACCAGATAAGATTCAATAATCTTCATCTATCTCACCACATCTTTTCTTAATGCTCTAAATAATGAAAATAGATACACAGGGAATGAAAAAAATGAAAGGGAATGTAAGATATAAGATATGTTCATTACTGAAAGAGGATGGTGTGATCTGTGATGAGTGTTGGTTAACGCATGATGATATTAATGAAGAAGATGTTGTTTTCAATATTCAAGAAGGAGTAACAAGAATAGCCTCATATTGTTTCAAAGATATGAATATTCAGAAGATTTCTATTCCAAGAAGTGTGAGAGTGATTGAAAAGAATGCTGTTTACAATTGTACAATAGCTCAAATGGAAGTGGGTGATATTAATAAAACTGACTATGAAAAGGGTTGTTTTAATGGAACTGAAATACAAAATAAAACATTCCCTGAAGAGTGTTTTAATGTTTATGATGATTTATGTTTTATTGAACAATTTAATGATGTAATTAATTAAGTAATTAATATTTTGGATGTGATAATTTATAGAATGAATTATAATTTACATTTAATTGTTATTAATTCTACAATATATTTAATTCGTTCTGAAATAACTTTTTGACAACATTCTTCATTTCTAATTCCATTTATTTCTTCTATTTGACATTGAATAATTGGATTATGATATATTTCTTTCTTATTACATATTCCATATTTTTTTATCATTGAAATAATTGTTAAATCATCCCAACACTCCATCCACATTTCTTTGTTTCTTCTTGATATTCTTTTTCATTGATAATTTCTCCTTTTTTAATTCTTTGATATCCTTCTTTAATAATATTGTTGTTTTCTTGATAATTTGGTGTGGTTGAATATTGTGTTTCAATTTAATCTTTGATGTGTTCATAATTCTTCTTTCTTACTTTTTGTTTGTCTATCTTTCTTGTTTTAATCTGATGATAATTTCTTTTCTCTGTTTCTCTTTTCATCCTTTCTTTTTCATTCTTATCCTGTTTGATTGGTTTTTCTTCATTGATAGTTGACTATTCATCATATTAACCATTTCAATGTTGTATTAACCATCAGGGTTTGTTTGCATTTATTATTATGTGCTTAGTTATTTTCATTTTATAGTTCTTTGATTTTGTTGTTTCTAGTTTGTTTGTTATAAAAGATAGAAGTGATGATATAAAATAGGTAATGTGGTATGTTACAAATACAAACAATGATTACACATTAATCTCTATTAATTTATTCATTCTTCTTATTTATTTTTATTACTTTACACTTATAATAATCTCGTTTAGTATACTTTAAAAACTTAATATTGATACTGATATTTATTGATAACAAAGTGTAAATAATAGATAAATACATAGTTTGTATTATTGAATTGATTTATTTGATAAAGTATTAACATGAAATAACAATAAAATCTTTTTAAATTTGATATATTTCAATGATGTAATATTGAAATAATCATAAACATTGTATTTCCTTTTGAATATTATGATAATTGTTTGCACTATTTAAGTATTATTAATGAAATTTCTATCTTATTCATTTAAGATTATTTATTACTTAATTCATATTTTAAATAAGAAGTTTTATGTTCCTTTTCATAATATCATTCATTTCTATTGTTTGTCTATTTTTATATTAATCATCTTTCTATTTATTCTTGATTCTATTGAAATTATTTATAAACACATTTAAATTATCATTGTGTTTCATGTTTTAATATTGGAAATTCAATAAATATGATAATATTATAGTTGTTAATGTATTCTAATTATCTTAAATATGAATTAAAATAACTTAGTATTCAATGATTGTTTAATTGTTCAATTATCATTTGATCTAATCTACACTATTAATCAATTAATTAATATGTTAACATCTATTTATGTTGTGTTTAGTTAATTTTGAATATAATGTTCTAAATAACTGAATAAACATGAGAAAATTAAAATATAACAATTCAAATACAACCATTGATACTTTATTGTTGATTAAGATGAAAGGTTTGTTTTTATACAATCCTGTCATAAATGAAAAGAACAATATCATTAAAATGAACCATAACAAAGAAAAAATAACTTTATACTGAAAAAGGGTATTCCATTAAAATACCATAGAATGGAATTTAACTATCAATTCTAACCAGCAGATTCAAACAAAGTTATCATTTTATAACAGTACAGATGAAAAAAAAAATAGATGGTGTTAGTTTCCATTCAACTAACAACAGATTTGAAACATTATATATAATTGAAACATTACTATTTAAAGGATACTGTATTTGTAAAAAAAACCCACTAATTAATAGTAAAAAAGAAAACAACCGATTGAAACTACTAGACCTGATATTGAGAATAAAAGTGAAAAAGAAAGATAATTATTAGAAAGGGTAAATTAATTGAAAGAGGAGTTGATTTATAAACTAATCAAATGAAGATTTTTTTGAAAAATAAAACTAAAAAAGAAAAAAGAAAGAACAGAATGGCAACAGTGCAACAAGGAAAAAAGAAAATGAGAATTGTTAACGGTGTTCTTGTTGAAGAAGATGAGTCTCATCAACCTAATACCTTTAGACAAGCACCACCAGCACAATCATACAACTTATTTCCAATAAGAACAAATGAAAATAACCAAAGAACTTCATCAAATGTTTGTAAACAAGATGAAGTAGTTGTTCCATATGCAATGCCAGGAGTTTTTGTACTATTGTCAGAGTCTATATTTTTTGATAAGAGTGTTGTATTAGTTACATTTATTATAATGATTATTGTTTTAGCATATTTCATTGTAAGAAAATAAACTGATCAAAATTATTTGTTATTTATTTTTGTTAAGTTTTATTAAAAAATCACCAATGAAAAAGAATAATTAATGAATATATTATATTGTTAATATAATAATAATTGTTATTAATAAAAATGAAAATAAAAATATCTAAGAAAATAAATAGTAAACAAAATTTCTTTAAATACCTTCAAAGTAATTCTTTGTACTGGCAATACCATCAATTTGTTTCTTTGCTTTCTTCTTTGGTTTAATAGCTTTGACAGGTCCATCTGAAAGCTCCCAACCTTCTTCTTTATCTGTTTCATTTAATACAATTGCTGGTTCCACTTTCTTTACCTTTTTAGTTTTCTCTGTTTTAACAACTCCTTCTTTTTCAATATGTTTTTTTTGTCCATGTTGTTGTTTCTTAGCAAATGTCTCACGTTTCTTATGAACTCCAAATGAATTCATTCCTTGGTGTTGTCCTTTATTAAAGGAATTCTTTGGTGCATCAGTTCTTGGTGGGACATCATCAACTAAAATAGTAATTTCTCCAACAACCTCTCCACTTAATGCTTTAACATTTTTCCATGTTTCTTCATCTTCAAAATCAGCATAACACTTTCCTGTTTTTCCTTGTCTAATACCTCTTGCACGAACATCAATGGTTTCAAGAAGATCCTTAACCATCCATTGTTCTAATGGAACTGATGGATTATAAAACATTAATACCCAATCACTTTCATTGTATTTATCTTTATAAAACTTAGTGCTTCCAGTTGGTTTTTGTTCTTCTTTAACAACATTTGGTGTTGTTGCTGCAACTTTAGTTTCAACAATCATTTCACTCCATGAGGGTTTAGTAGTGTCTACTTGAGGAACTGAATTGTCTTTATTAGTATTAACTACTGGAACAGTTTGCTCAGTAGACATTTTTCTTGTGATTTTTTATTTATTAAACAGTTCTTTTAAAATTTAATTCATTTCTCTAAACCCTGTTCATTTTACCCTGTTTTTTTCTTCTTTATTCTTTTAAAATTTGAGTTTTTATTGATTAAGAATTTAATCTCGTTTTTAAGAAGGGACACTACAAGGATTTGTTTTTATCCTGAACAGTTTCATTAGCAGTTAAAGAAATGTAGAAAATCACAGTAAACAGAAAGTAAATATTTTGAGGTATTTTATGAAACTTATAAAGATTTTATTTAAAGTATTGATACAAAAAGGAAAATACTAACTAATTTTAACCAATCAATTTTGAAATAAAAGAGTCTTCAATAAAGAAAGATAGTGGAAATTATTTAGTATGTTAGCTTTAGAAAAAACGACTTCAATTATTGTTATTTATCTCTCAACCAATTCATGAGTTTTTTTAAGGAGTTTACGTAATGAGTAAAATTTTAACAAGTTCCAATATAAAAAATGTTCTTTAATAGTCTACATATAAGGCATTATAAAACACTAAACAATTACAAAAAATAACTAAAAATAACTGAGAGATAAATTTCTAAATATGAAATAACCAATTCTAAATCATTTTATTAGCAATTGACCAATCAAGAAAAATAAACGGTATCACAACTCTTCAGTGTCAAAATTAATAAGAAAAACAAAGTAATACCAATATTCCTTTTAATTAACAAATGTTTTTGGTTAATAAGAATCTTTTTAGAATAAGGTTTAACTTATATCGCTTCCTTAATAGAAATTTCTTATTCTATCAAGTAGTAAAATTTTGTTTTTTAAAAAAGAGATTGAGATTTATTTCTATTACCTGAACATTAACTCTTTTCTTTCCTCCATTTTATTGACAAACTATTTTCAAATTTAAAAAGTGTTATTTACTTGTTTGTTTGTCTTAAATATAATGAAGGTTATGGCCAATATTCGTTTACCAATTTCAATATTAATAAGTCAATTTACTTTTAACAGCAAACTTGAAATAAAATGGTAATAAAAAAGAATTAAATTAATTAAAACTAATATTATTTATTCATCATGAAATTATTGCTGAGTTTGTGGTAGATCTTAAATTTAATTTTTAGTTATCTATTATTTAAAGAACCAAAAAGGAACTGAAATTAATATTTTCATGAAAGCTATTTTTTATATTCTTATTGCTATGTTTTTAACTTTAGCCTTTGGTGTTGAAGAAGATGCAACTCTAGACAACAAAGAAACTGAAAACAATGATGAATTAAATATTGAAGAAAATAATGATGAATATGAAGATGAAGACGATGAATATGAAGATGACGATGATGAAGACGACGAAGAAGATGACGAAGAAGATGACGAAGAAGATGACGATGATGAAGATGACGAAGAAGATGACGAAGAAGATGACGAAGAAGATGACGATGATGAAGAGTATGACCTCGAAGATGATGATTTTGATTATGACGACGATGATGACTTTGAATTAGATGATGATGATGACGAAGAAGAAGACGAAGAAGATGACGAAGACGACGAAGAAGATGACGAAGACGACGAAGAAGATGACGAAGACGACGAAGAAGATGATGAAGACGACGATGACGAAGATGATGATGATGAAGACGACGATGACGAAGATGATGATGATGATGAAGACGAAGATGATGAAGATGAGTAAAAGAGACTAAATAAATTTTTCATTCATAAATTTGAAAGTTAATATTTCATTGATTGAAGAAAAACATAAAAGCCAAGTATGAATTACGTGGAACCAAATCAATAATAATAAAACTGACATAAAATTATTAAAAACAGAGGCATCAAATTGGAATATAAAAAGAGAATTAAAAAGTAACAATTAAATAATTTCTCCAAGAAATGGCAAGAGGAAATCAAAGAGATAAGTCTCGTGAAAAAAGAATTAAAGAGGAAGCAAAAAAGAAGCATGGAAATACTGAAGACCTTTCACTGGGTCAAAGAAGAGAACGTGATGCTGCTCTTATGAGACAAAAACAAGAAGAAGCCCTCAAGCGTAAGGCTGAAGAAGCTGCTAAGTAATTTATAATAACGGTTCACTGCTTTTTATGTTTAAAACCTATTTTTGATTATGGTTCTTGAAGTTTTTGTTGGATGACCAAAACATTTTTGTAGTTTTTTTTGGTCTCAAAGTGTTTGTTTACTTCTTTAACAAAAATGACTAAATTGTGCATTGTTGTGAACAAATACCTTCTTAAAGCAAAGTGTTTGATTATTTTACATAAAGTCTAAATAAAAATTAGATTTTATTTCTATAGTTATTAAAAAACAAAAACAACAATTAATTTTGTTGAGCTCAAAAATAAAAACCATCGCAACAGTAGAAAAGATCAATTTATTTCTTTCCAGTTTTCTTGGAATTAACCTTCTTTCCCTTAGAAGCAGCTTTCTTTGATCCAGCTTTATTTTGTTTGAAAACAGCATCAGTATCAGCAAATGAAACAACTTTCATTCCGTGTGCTTTAAGAACTTTGTATCTGTTAAGAATAGCAGCATAACGTTTAGCTTCCTTAAGCATAGCAAGTTTATGTAATTTCTTAGCTTCTAATTTTTGAGCCTTATGTTGAAGTCTTCTTGGAGTAACAAGTCTTTGAATCTTTGGTGCTTTAGATCTTTTTGTTGATTTTCCTTCTTTTGGATGTTTTTTAGCAACTTCTCTTCTAATAACGAATTTCTTAACATCATCCTTTTGTGAAAGATTGAAGAGCTTTCTGATGTGAGATGCTCTCTTTGGTCCAGCTCTCATTGGGAGAGCATCATTAGTAACTCCTTCAATTTCTCCTTCTCCTTTCTTAACTACGACTGTGTTTAATACTGAAATATCACCTGCAACAATAGCTCCTCTGACTGTTTTTCTTCTTCTTTCTCCATTTCTAAGTGGTTTGTAACATCCATTTCTTCCATCAAGAAGAAGTCTGACACGATTGTTGGTAGCTACTCCTGTCATCATTGGGAATCCATCCTTATCACATCCACCTGTAATTTTAAGGATGTATCCTTTGAATTCGTCTCCAAGTGATGAAGCATCAACTTCTTGTCCGATTCTCTTATCGAGGAATGGTCTGTAATTCTTTTCTTCTTCAAAATCAAATTTCTTAATTCTTCCAGTTGCTGGGTTGGCTACGTTAATCTGTATATAAGTATTTGTTTTTTCATCATAAAATTCGGTAGAAATTAATTAACAAACCTTCATGAGTGCACACCAAGATTGCTATTTTTAAAGTTCTTAGGGTTCATTCTCAGCTTTTCTATTCTTTTTTAATTCTTTTATTATTTTTTTCTAGTTTCTTTTTTTATTGTTGTTTGTATTTTAAATGTTATATATAACATAAATATAAATAACAGAACAATAAAATTTTGTTATTATCATTTGAATGTTGAGATATTGAACAAAAGAAGCTAGCTATTGTGAAAATATTGGAGTCATTACTCTTCTTTTTGATGGGGAATCTATTTCCATCATTGCCATTGTGTTTTCAATATCAACTGGTCTTTTTAATGGAGGAGGAAGAGACAATTGAGCCAAATCTTGGATTCCGTTTGTAACTTCTGGGGTTGGAACTGAAGAATGAGAAGAGAGAGGCAGAAGGCTCATTCTATTTTTGAATGAATCAATAATTTCACGTGCAATAGGAAGAGCCATTCCACTTATTGTTGGTATCATTTCTTTAACTGTTTCAATCAATGAAGCATCAAGAAGTTGAGTAGTATAATCTTGGTTATTCAATCGAATAAGATTTCTTAATGATTGTAATACTGAAGCTTGTGAGGAGTGTGTTAGAGTAGGTAATTTTTGAATTATTTTATTAAGTATTCCACATTGAATAATATATGGTTTTACTGATATTGCTGTTGAACAAGATAAGTGATATACTAAAGAACTAACATGAGAAATATATGAATTATAATTTGTTAATCGAATTGGACTAGTATCATTTAATGGTTGTATGAGAATATCTATTACAGATGGTATCATAGTATTAATCATTTCTCTTTCAAAGGTAACATTTCCATCAGTGACATCTAATATATCTATTAATATTTGAAATGCACCATAATAAAACGATGTTGAAGAAATGAGTATTGTTTTTGCAATTAATTGAAGTATTTTATCTTTTATAAGTAATAGCCCAATGGAAGTACTACATTGAAATAAAGAATTTAATGCCTCTAAACAGAATGATTTATTATTATCAAGAAACCCTTTTTTTATTATTTTAATTAATCCTTGATCAATCATTGATTTGGCATATTCTTCTCTTAAAGGGAGAGCGAAAAGTAAAAGGTGATTGCACATTTTTTTGACAGTGATACAAATTCCACGTTTCGTTTGATTGAGAGATGAGTCATATAATTCCAATAATTTTTCTATAGACTTATTATTAATAGCTTCAATTAGGATTTTTTTATTGAGGATATCAATTCTAAGAGTTATAGGTGTACATACCGTTTCATCAGAAAATCGAGCAATGACAACATCACGGAAATAAACTAAAGCAAATGAATATTCTATTAATTGTGTTAATGTTTCAGTTTGTTCAATAACTTCTTTCATATTATTTACATAAGAATAAAACTCTTCTAGGAAATTTGGACGTTTATTAGAAGGAAATAATGGGTCATATGAAAGAATAACAAATAATGATTTTAACACAGATAATTTATATAACTCTTCTGTTAATTGATTGTCAGAGATGAACAACAATGCTTTTACGAAAATAAATACACAAGTCATAAATTCTTTGGAAGTAGATTCATTTATTGTTTTTGAAATTTGAATCAACCCTTGAGCAATTTCTTTTGGACTAATTTTACTCAACAATTCAGAAGGTTTTCTTGTACTCATAGCTTTATATGCAAGGTCTCTTAATTGAAAAATATATGTTTCGTTACATTCTAATTCTAATTAATAAGTATTACTCAAATATGATTCTTGTATTCTCGTTTTATATTAACAAACTCTCTATATCAGAATCACTCACTTTTCTTGCTTTTACTTGAAGTAAAGCATTACATAATGTAGAACACAATGTTTTATCAATAAAACTTAATGCATATTCATTGTCAAATGATTTCCCTTGTATTTGAACTACTCGATCATTTTGTTTTTCAAAAGCATCACCTTCTCCCATTATGACTTTAATTATTGATTTCCCATCACAGGTAATTTCAATATGAACACAATTATCATTTATTAATTGTTTAAATACACCAGTTCCATGTTCTTCCCATTCGTTATTATTTAGCCTAAAAACTTTAGCTAATTGTCTCTTGTTTGATTGATCCATTCAAATTCAATGAGTATTTTCTCTTTTCTTTTTTAGTTTTTCTTTTTTTTTGATTCTCTTTTTTATCTTCTAAATATTTTGTTTTTCTTTTATTGTTTAGAATTAGAAAGTCCCTTTTTATTTTTCTATCAAATATCAACCATCATAAAAAACTATACAAAAAAAAGAAATAATTGTTGTTGAAGTTTTAATCCAGATAATTGAATAGTATTTTAATAATAGTTATAACTATTAAACATATTATAGTTTTTATATAATAAAAATATAGTATTGAGGGTTCTATTTAAAGAGTCATCGAATTAAGAACAACAAAGTTATTAGCATTGCTTTTTTTGATAAATACCTATTTATTTATCTTCGCCGCAATGCAAGAAAATATTTCAATTCATAGTGATTTCTTTATAGGAGTTAATCACAACATAATTGAAGACATTACCACGTTTTAATAATTTTTGTTTAAAAAGAAATATAAATAAATTTTGTTTTTAAAGAAAAGGTAATGAAGGAATAAGAGTCTGGTAATAGAGAGTGTGATAATGAAGTTATCAATACTTTTAATATTAAACATTACTAAAAGTATGAATATTTAAATAAATAATCAAATATCGTTAATCAAAAGATAAGGTTTTTTGTTTTAAAAGACAGGACACATGAAAAATTGAATGGAGGTAATGTTTTATGAGTGTTTTTGCCAACTTTTCTTGACTTAAATTGATTTCTATTGTTTGTTTTATCTAATTGAAGTGATGATGTCGTTAAATTAAATTTAATGAAAACCCTATAACAAAAAACCCTTTCAACTATTGAAAAGATAATATGGCAGAACCTGTTGGAACCAACATATTCCAATTTCATAAATCAGAAGGACAACACATTTTAAAGAATCCGATGATTGCACAACAAATAGTTGATGCAGCTGAATTAAGAAGAACAGATGTTGTATTAGAAATTGGACCAGGAACAGGAAATTTAACAATGAAAATGCTTCCGTTTTGTAAAAAATTAATTGCAATTGAAATTGATCCACGTATGGCAGCTGAATTAAAGAAGAGAGTTTCAGTTACTGATTATGTAAAAAAATTAGAAATTATTCAAGGTGATTTCTTAAAAGTTGAATTACCATATTTTGATGTGTGTGTATCAAATACACCTTATTCTATTTCAAGTCCATTGGTATTTAAATTACTTAATCACAGACCACAATTTAGATCAGCTGTATTAATGTTTCAAAGAGAATTTGCTATGCGGTTAGTGGCTAAACCAGGTGATCCATTATACTGTAGGTTATCAGTTAATACTCAACTTCTTGCAGACGTATTTCACGTGATGAAAGTTGGAAGAAATAATTTTAAACCACCACCTAAAGTTGAGTCAAGTGTTGTTAGAATGATTCCAGTTAAACCAGCTCCACCACTAAACTTAGTTGAGTTTGATGGATTCTTAAGAATTTGCTTCTTAAGAAAACATAAAACATTAAGTAGTTTATTTAGAATAAGTTCAGTTCTTGAAGTGATGGAAAAAAATTTAAGGATTA
>NW_001855647.1:16933-18825 GCF_000209125.1 Entamoeba dispar SAW760
TTTCGTGATAATAAAATTGATTGATTTTGTATTCTTTCTTTTATTTATCTATTTATATTTTTATTATTATTTAATTATTTTACAATAACTTTAAAAAAAAGTAATGTAAAAAAATAAAAATAATAATAAAATAAAACTTAAAATAAATATTCCATTCATATGCCTTCAGTTCAAGACTTTATTAAAACTATTCATCTTTTATCTCTTTCTCATGAGGAATCAGAAATTTATGAAAATCAAGTTATTATTAAACATATTATTATTGACCCTAAATGTATATCAAGATATTTTCAATACCCAAGGACTATAACAATTGATAGATTTGAAATTCCAGAAATGGTAGTTAATGTGCCTAAACAAATTAATGAAAAACACCCATTTGAAATTGAGATTAAAGAAATTAACTATTTTTTATCATTAAAGACACATGAAGAATATGAAATACCAAATGAAAAGATTGAGTATTTACTTCCATATCTTCAATTTAAAATTAACCAAATAAATTGTAAAATTACAATTGGCAATGCTGTATTAAAAATGAAAATGAATGATATTAATACAGAAACAAAAAATGAGACATTAAATATTTTCTTTAATAAGTTTAGTATTATTATAGAAAATGATGACATTTCAGAAGAATTTATTAAAGATATTAAAATTCAATTAAACATGTCATTTAAAAGAGACCAAAATGGACATGTTATTTGTGTTGATCAAAAATGGATAGCAGAAGAGATTTGTATAATTTGTACAGGAGAGACATATAAAAATATCGCTAACTGTATTAGAAAAATAATAACATCAATATTTAGTTCACAAACAATTGAACATCATAACCAAAGTAGTTTAATTTGTTTAAATATAAATAAATTAAATGTTATATTAAAAGATTTATTAGATGGAGACATTCATATTAATATTGGTCAAATTATATTTGAAATGGATAAAATTAAATACAATGAGGAATTTTGTATGTATTTTGGAAAAACATTATTTAGTGTTGGAGAATTTGAAGTTAAATATATTTTAAAAGAAGAAATTAATAAAATTGTTTGGACAATTAAAGAAGGAAATGCAATTCAATTAAATGTAACAAAAGGAATTGCTAAAGAAGGTATTGAAGCTAAAGGGGTAATTGGAATTGATGTTGACTTAAAATGTAATGGACTTGGAATAACAATGGATTTTAAATTATTGTCAAAAATGATTGATTTATTAAAAATTACAATGCAAAAGAATTTAACAAAAATTAATGTTAATACAAATCAATTAGAAATATTAAAAGAAAAAACAGAAAAGAAAAAAGAACTTTTTAGTTCAAAATATGAACGATTACTTCAATACTTACAATTAAAGTCAATTATTGATTTATTAGGAAAAGTATATTTTTCATTTGAATTAAACAATTCATTATTTACAGTAAAATTCCAAAGTAATTCAATATTTACTATTACATTAGGAAATCTTAAATTAAATAATAAACCAATTAAGCATAATTTAACTACACTTGAAATTTGTAACCAAAAACTAAAAAAAGAATACAAAGCAACAGAAGTTAAAGAACCTGTTTCATTAGATATCTCTATTTTTATTAAAAATGTTGAGGCATTTGGAGTAATTAATGAAAAAAAAGATAGAGTATTTTATGGAGATGTATTTGAATTACAATTTAATTTAATATTTGATAAAGAAAATAATAAAGGAATACCTTCAATTATTTATTGTTATGGTAAATCAGATGACCTTGAAATTACATTATCACATCAAATGTTTTTAGATATCTATAATTATATTAAAGATTTTATTAAAGGATTTCAAGAAACTGAAAAAGATAGAATTAAAGATATTAGTAAACAAATCGGAACTACTGTTACTGAAAATGCAAATAAAAT
>NW_001855647.1:18925-20196 GCF_000209125.1 Entamoeba dispar SAW760
TTCTTTAATTCTATTTTGATATATATCAACATTATTAATATATCATTTTTCTTTGATGATTTGATAATATATATCTGTATTCTAACATAAAAGAATGCTCACTACCCAATAAATCTTATTTTAAGTTATAACCATTTCATTATTATTAATACATTTATGAGGTGCATTAAAATCTATTTCATCAAATTCATTAAAATGAGTAATTAATATCTGTTTATATAATTGTTTACATACATTTCATGTTTTAATATTTGATTCTTCTTCATTACATCCTAACAAAATATGGTAATAGATGGAATTGTGATAGGACAATGTTTACAATATTTTAAAGCATCACAATGGAATATTTTAGAATTAATATTTCCTGTCATAGTTACTCCTTCTTACATCTTTACTACTTGGAGGAAAGCATATCTTTTTATATTTAATGAACTCTATGTGGTTACTGATAATTTCATAATATTAAATATACAATATATATTTCTTATATATTCACTCCATTTCTTTTTTTTCCAGTCATTTAAATATCTTTCATTTATTTTATTTATTACAAATTCAAATACTTTGCTTTCATCATGTTTTCTTTCATTTAATTGTATTATATTAATTCATTGAAATTAATATTCTTACCAAATGTTCTCTTCATTCTTTTAATTATTCAATTTTGATTCTCTTTTACTATTTCTTTTTTTATTTCTGTTCTTGTTTTTGTTCTTTATTTTGATATTGTTTATTATGTTGTGTTTTATTATGTATTTATTTGTATTATAATATGATTATTTCTATTTGAATTAATGATAAAATACTTATGATAATGTTTATTGTGATAATTATTGTATTTCTATCAATACAGATAATACTTATTTTCTCTCATCATCTATCATTTATATTTCATGATTAATATAGATTTGTCAATCTTTTGTTATTGATATTTTTGTATATCTTCTGTTGTATCTGTTGAAATAAATAATTATGAATAAATATAAAATAAGAATAAAAAGATATAAGAATATAACATAAATAATAAAATAAGAAATATATAATAGATATAAAGATAAAAGAAGAAGAATAAAATAAATAAATATAAAATAAATAAAATAAAAAATAAATAAAAAAGAATAAAATAAATATTTTATTATATTTTTATTTATCTTTTATTCTTATTTCTTTTTATTATTTATTAAATTAACACCCTCATTGGGTGTGATTCTTTCAAATAAAATAAAACAAGAAAGAAATATGAACATTTTTATATTTATCATTTCATTTAT
>NW_001855646.1:0-1005 GCF_000209125.1 Entamoeba dispar SAW760
CCATTTTTTTATGACCAAAGTTTAATAGAATGATCAAAACTACTTGTTAGTAAGAAATCTCCTTGATGATTTAATTTTACTGATGTAACAATAGTATTATGTGCTGGAATAGTATATCCACATCTTTCCATTCGAATATCCCATAATTTTACAGTATTATCATCAGATGCTGTAATTAATACTCCTCCATTACAATGCCAATCTAAACTAGTTATTGTTGATGAATGACCTTTATACTTTCCTATTTGTTTACCATTTCGAATATCAAATAAATGAACAATACAATCATTTCCTCCTGATGCAAATATTCCACCATCTCTTTGCCATCCAATACATCTTACTGATCCACTATGTCCAGTTTGTTTTAATACACACCCTCCATTCTCTAAATCCCATAATTTTATCATTGAATCATGAGATCCTGTTAATAAAAATCTTCCTGATTGATGAAACTCTACTGCATTCACTCTATCTGTATGACTTTGAATACCAAGTGGTTTTTCTTCATTCTTTGCAAATAATTTAACATATCCTTGTGATGTTCCTACAACAAAATCAATTGGTGCTTCCTCAATAGGTGAAAAATTTAATGAATAAATTTGTCCTTCAACATTTGTTTCTCTTGTTTTTGAACAATCATTTAAATCCCATACTCTTACTTTCCCATCTGCACCCCCTGTAATAACATTTTTTCTTCCTACTTTACATCGTAAAACTCTATATTCATCTCCAATCATTGAACCAACATTATGTATTAATTCATATCTATGTTCAACGTAATGAATTTCTTCTTGAATTCTTGATTTAGCCCTAAGTAAACTATCAACTAATAACCATCTTCTTATTCCAATTAATTCTTCTCCACCATCAGTGTAATGTAATTTAGTTATTAATTGATCTATTTTTTCTTCTGTAAGTGCACATTGTGGAAATCCTTGATCAGAACCAACTTTAGCTAATGCATCTCTTAATCTCTCTCTTCGACTCTCAAATTCTTCTCCAAAT
>NW_001855646.1:1105-2993 GCF_000209125.1 Entamoeba dispar SAW760
TTTGTTTTTCAATACTGTCATATAACCCCCAAAACTCTTCTACTGAATGAACATTATAAATAGGTGTTGCAGTAACTCCAGAAGTAGAAAATACTTGGTTCATCCCTAAGTCAAACCAATACGTCCAACCAGTTGTCAACATATGAAGTGGAACAATCTCCTTTGTTGTAGTCATTTTAAATTATGAAAATATCAAAATAAATAATCAGTTGAGTTCTTTTTTTTTTAATAGAGTTTTTAGTTTTATTGTTTTTTAATAACATAAACTTCTCATATTTTTACTCAATTCAAAATATCCCTTTCTTTTCAATAACTATCACAAGATTCTCATTATCCATTAATTCATTTTTAATGCATCCATGTGCAATTCAAATTACACCCACAACCCTCTTTTCATAGATAATTTAATGAAAATACAGATTTCTAATGTGGCTCTGTTCTATTCTTTTGAAAATAAACCTCTCTTTTCTTTTAAAGTAACTTAGATCCTTCACACTCTTTTATTTTTCCTTTCTTTCTCTTATCCTGTTTATTAACAAAATAACACATCAAACACAATCTCCGGATAGAAATAAAAGGTCACGAAATTATACATTTTATTCGTATTTATCATTATATTATTATAATGATTTGTGATGTTGTTAATTATTTCATAATTGTTGTCTAAATGTAATGAATGTATTCATTGTTTGTTTAAAACATGGTGTTTATGTTTGTTAGATCATTGAAATGAATTATCATGTTGCAAATTAATTCTTGTTAAATGTTTAAAAGGTAAAAAATAGTAGAAAATACAATTAGATGAAAATATTTGTGATTAAATATGAGAAGAAGATATTTGTACATTATTAGTTATATCTTTCTACTTCGATTTTTGTATTAAATGAATATATCTGTTGATGAAATTGAAATAGAAATAAATATAAAAAGAAAATGATAAAAGAAAGAATAAAGAAAATAATAAGAAAATAAATATAATGATTAATAATAAATTAATGAGTTATTATCATGAATGAAAGTTGAATATGAACATTAAAATCATTATATTATTTATAAATGTTTAATTTATAATTAATATTAAATAGTCATTCTTCATTCTGTATTATTGTGTTGATGTTTAAATTATTCAATTTGTTATTATCATATCATCATTTCATTGACATTGTTATTTATTATCTTTTTATTTGTTTCATCATTTATCTCTTGTTTGATATGATAATATAAATAATTTACATTGTATATTATCATCATTCATCATTGATAATCATCTGTGATATAATTTAATTTTCATATCAATAATTATATCATTTAAATAAATAAATAATAACATCTATTAACATATCATTATGACATCTCATCAATATGATAAATGAAATGGAACATATTTACACATTAATAACAATACGATGGATATTCATATTTATATAATCATTGTTATTCATAACTAACATTATAAATTTGAATTAACATAATGTTCTTCTTTATTACATTTCATAATGATATTTTCACAATAAAATAGATTTGTTTGTAAATGAAAGATATAAAGAATAATATAAAATGAACAGATTTATGAATGAATATACTCAACAAGTCAATATACAACATACTCAATACAACAAGAAGTTACAAAATGTCTACTGATTGATATAGATTTATTATTTTACCTACTTTTTATTTTATTTTATATTTTATTTTTATAAGAGAAAATAATAGAAAACAGAATAATCTAATAATCAAAAAATATATTACACCATTTTCAATTGAACATTTTATTTAGATTCATAATTTCTTCGCTTATTTTGGTTCCCGTATTTTATGAAATATTCAATTTTATTAATTATTTCTTTATTTGATACAATAAACATTCATATTTTCAATTCATATTTGA
>NW_001855645.1:0-1133 GCF_000209125.1 Entamoeba dispar SAW760
TCTTTTATTTTAATTGTCTTCTATTACTCCTTCAACTCAAGCTTTTCTTTTTCTATCTCTTTTATTTTTTCTTCTTTTTCTTATTTCTTTCTTTTTATTCTTTTCTTACTACTCCACTATTTTCTTAGTCTTTATCTCATCATATCCTATTTCCTGACTTCTTTAGTCCTTTGTTTCTAATCTCTTAAATATTCTTTTTCTATTTATTATTCATTTGAATCTATTCTCGTTTCACATTTGAGTTATTATAATCAATTATAATTATTGTTGTGTTAGTAGGGTCTTTCTGATTAGTATAAAAATTCTCATATTGTGTTTAATTCTTTGTTGAATCTTTGATTATTCAACTTGTAGTGTGTTCTGAGTTATTGAATGATTTTATTTCATTTTTCTACAATCTTGATTCATGGTGGTAATGTATTCAATGTTGTGTGCCATTGAATAACCAGAACGGAAATACCACAAATAACTTTGAACAATAAGAAAATGATTCATCCACAATGATATAAATTATAAAAATATCAATCACTTATTATTCAAATGAATGTTTTGTTAAAACAGGAACCAAAATAAGTAAAGAAATAATGAATCTAAATAAAAAAAAACACAAAAAAAGAAAAAGGGATAAAATATTTTGAATAAATTAAATAATAATTTTTATTATTTTGTTCTTAAAAAGAAAAAATAAAAAATAAAAAAGTAAATTAAATATTTATTTTATATTCATTTATATTTCTTTATATTTTATATCATTTTATGATCAATTGTTATGAATTATAAATGATTCAGAAATGATATTTGATTCAATGTAAGTATATATTTTTATTATTATTTTATTATTATTTTATTATTATGTTATTATTATGTTATTTATGTATTTTATTTTTATATATTTATATATTTTATTATTATATTTATTTTTATTATTGTATTATATATCATCATATTATTTGTATATTTTATATTTATCTTATTTTATTAGTTTGATATTATTATTATTTATATTTTATTTTCTTTAAATTCATATATTTTTATTTATATATAATTTATTATATATTAATATATTTCTTTATCTTATTTTCATTTTGTTTATATTTTTATATTTTATATCAATTTTCTTTTTATATTTATTA
>NW_001855644.1:0-1297 GCF_000209125.1 Entamoeba dispar SAW760
AAGGGAAGGAAGAAAAAATAACAATGATTTCTTAAGTAATGGCGAATGAAAAAGAAAAAGACCAAGTTGATAAAAATGGATAATTGTAAAAAGGTTAGAAGAATACAGCAATGTGTGAGGCTAGTCTTAAATTATTCAGAGTGTAACTAAAAGAAAAATTATATTTAAAAGAGATAATTTAGATTGAATTCAGAACGAATGCTGAGCCAGAGAGAGTGAAAGCCTCGTCAATTTAAATATATTTTGAAAAGAATATAGTTTAGAAAAGAGTAAATTTATTTGGAAGTATAAATCGAAAAGGTGATAGTATTCATCAAAGTCTAAATATTACAGGAAAACTGATAGCAAAGAAGTACTGTGAAGGAAAACTTAAAAGAACTTTGGAAAAAGAGTGAAAAGAGCTTGAAAGAGTAATATGTGAACGGATAATTTATAAGAAAAATAGTAGAATGTATTATAAATAAAAATATAAAAAGATTAGATATATAAGTAGTATATTTAATAAGATTGTATTGAAATTTGTAATATAGGAAATTATTAAGAGCAAGAGAATTATTTCATTTATAGTGATTATTAATAAACGAGAATATTAAGAGAAATCTTAGTATTTAATTGTGAATTAAAAGTAAAAATCCAATAATAATGGAATGATAAAAGCTATTTAAGGTAAGATTAATACATTTAATCCCGAGAATAGAAACTCTTGAAGAAGTAAATTATCTACCCGTCTTGAAACACGGACCAAGGAGTCTAACATGGATGCGAATGAGAATAGCAGGAAAGCTATAACATGAAGAGAAAACGAAAAACTATGAGAGTGTAGAAATACATTTAGCAATAGTATCTTTCAATAGAAGAAGTAAATATGTTAGGACCCGAAAGATGGTGAACTATACTTGAACGGATAGAAGCCGAAGGAAACTTTGGTGGAAGATTCACGCAGTGTTAACGTGCAAATTACTTGTCATATTTGAGTATAGGGGCGAAAGACTCATCGAACTATCTAGTAGCTGGTTCCACCTGAATATTCCCTTAGGAAGGTCAAAGTATTAATAGTATTGATTGGTAAAGATAATGATTAGGTGTAATGGGTGAGTATTTTCACTCAACATCTTGTCAAACTATGAATAAACAAAGAAGAATTCTCAGTGTTAAATACACTTCAGGAATTTAAATATAAACATACTTTGAATCGGCCAAGTCTGGTAAGCAGGACTGGCGATGCGGGATGAACCGAACGTCGAGATAAAGTGCCAAAAAGAAACATAACGAGTACCACAAAAGGTATTCATTCATA
>NW_001855643.1:0-1005 GCF_000209125.1 Entamoeba dispar SAW760
TAGTGACATATATATAGATATAAAAGGGTACATAAAGATAGAATATAGTAAAATGCAAGAGGTGGGGTTCGAACCCACGCCTCCGAAGAGAACAGTACCTTAAACTGCCGCCTTGGACCACTCGGCCACTCTTGCTGGTTGTCATATAATAAAATCAAAGAATAAAAACACTATAAAGGTATAAAGGTATAAAGGTATAAAGGTATAACTCTATATAGGTATAAAGGTATAAGAGGAATAGAATAGTATAAAGGTATAAAGGTATAACACTATAACACTATAGTCATATAGTCATATAAAGGTATAACTCTATAAGAATATAAGAATAGAATAGGGTAACACTATAGGAATAATATAAAGATAAAATAGAAAGTCTATATAGGATAAAGATAGAGTAAGAATAATAGAACATAAAAGGTTATAGATATCTAAACATTTACACATATATGAATATATAGATAGAAAAGGATCTAGAAATAAGAATAGAAAAGTATCTAGATGTATATATAGATATAAAGATAAGAACTAAGATGTAAGATGTAAGATGTAAGATATAAGATATAAGATATAAGATATAAGTAAACATATAGATTATAGGAGGCATAAAAAGTGTAAGGCCTCTGCGGGAATCGAACCCACGACCTTTCCCTTACTAGGGGAACGCACTGCCATCTATGCTAAGAGGCCTTCCAAGGATGGAGGTATATATAATATAAAAAAAAGGTGTAATATATATATAAAAAGTTGAAATAAATAAATATAAAAAGTTGGAATATATATATATAAAAGGTGTAATATATATAAAAGGTGTAATATATATAAAAGAAGGAATATATATATATATAAGGAAGAATAAATATAAATAAAAGATAAGGTATAATAAAATAATAAAGGTATAAAGTTATATAGATATATAAATATATATATAGATATAGATATAAAGGAATAAAGTAGAAAAGTAGAAAAGTAGAAATGATAAAGTTTAATATATAACATAAGTTATAA
>NW_001855642.1:0-1630 GCF_000209125.1 Entamoeba dispar SAW760
TAGGAATAATAATAAAAGTACATAGTCATATAATAATATAATAATATAAGAAAATATATGATAGTCATAGTCATAAGTAAGTAGGATAACGGTAGGTTCATATCAAGTAGGATACACCCGTTCCCATCCGAACACGGAAGTAAAGATGCTTAGAGCCTGATCAGTACCATTATGTTCACACAGATGGGAACGTCAGGTAATCTACCTTTTTGTTTTTATATAGAGAGTTTTTTTTTAAATAAAGGAATAAAGGAATAAAGGAATATAGAAATATAGAAATATAGAAATAAAGGAATATAGAAATAAATACATACATAGATATATAAATAAAGATATATATAAATAAATAAATAAAGAAATATATATATATATATAAATAAAGAAATATATATATAATAGAATATAAAGGTTATAGAAGTTGAAAGGGATTAAAGTAAAGTAATCTAGTCAATAAAAAGACGAGCTTGGCAGGGATCGAACCTGCAATCCCCAGATTCGTAGTCTGATGCGTTTCCATTGCGCCACAAGCCCTATAACATTCATAAAATACTGGGAAGATAAAAAAAGGGATATATAAGTTATATAAATGTTATAAGTTATATAAATGTTATAAGTTATATAAATGATATAAGTTATATAAATGATATAAGTTATATAAATGATATAGATATGATATAGATATAGATATAGATATGATATATAAAAGACATAAGAAAGATAAGATATAAAATAAACAGACTAGGAATAATAATAAAAGTACATAGTCATATAATAATATAATAATATAAGAAAATATATGATAGTCATAGTCATAAGTAAGTAGGATAACGGTAGGTTCATATCAAGTAGGATACACCCGTTCCCATCCGAACACGGAAGTAAAGATGCTTAGAGCCTGATCAGTACCATTATGTTCACACAGATGGGAACGTCAGGTAATCTACCTTTTTGTTTTTATATAGAGAGTTTTTTTTTAAATAAAGGAATAAAGGAATAAAGGAATATAGAAATATAGAAATATAGAAATAAAGGAATATAGAAATAAATACATACATAGATATATAAATAAAGATATATATAAATAAATAAATAAAGAAATATATATATATATATAAATAAAGAAATATATATATAATAGAATATAAAGGTTATAGAAGTTGAAAGGGATTAAAGTAAAGTAATCTAGTCAATAAAAAGACGAGCTTGGCAGGGATCGAACCTGCAATCCCCAGATTCGTAGTCTGATGCGTTTCCATTGCGCCACAAGCCCTATAACATTCATAAAATACTGGGAAGATAAAAAAAGGGATATATAAGTTATATAAATGTTATAAGTTATATAAATGTTATAAGTTATATAAATGATATAAGTTATATAAATGATATAAGTTATATAAATGATATAGATATGATATAGATATAGATATAGATATGATATATAAAAGACATAAGAAAGATAAGATATAAAATAAACAGACTAGGAATAATAATAAAAGTACATAGTCATATAATAATATAATAATATAAGAAAATATATGATAGTCATAGTCATAAGTAAGTAGGATAACGGTAGGTTCATATCAAGTAGGATACACCCGTTCCCATCCGAACACGGAAGTAAAGATGCTTA
>NW_001855641.1:0-1587 GCF_000209125.1 Entamoeba dispar SAW760
ATCTAGTCAATAAAAAGACGAGCTTGGCAGGGATCGAACCTGCAATCCCCAGATTCGTAGTCTGATGCGTTTCCATTGCGCCACAAGCCCTATAACATTCATAAAATACTGGGAAGATAAAAAAAGGGATATATAAGTTATATAAATGTTATAAGTTATATAAATGTTATAAGTTATATAAATGATATAAGTTATATAAATGATATAAGTTATATAAATGATATAGATATGATATAGATATAGATATAGATATGATATATAAAAGACATAAGAAAGATAAGATATAAAATAAACAGACTAGGAATAATAATAAAAGTACATAGTCATATAATAATATAATAATATAAGAAAATATATGATAGTCATAGTCATAAGTAAGTAGGATAACGGTAGGTTCATATCAAGTAGGATACACCCGTTCCCATCCGAACACGGAAGTAAAGATGCTTAGAGCCTGATCAGTACCATTATGTTCACACAGATGGGAACGTCAGGTAATCTACCTTTTTGTTTTTATATAGAGAGTTTTTTTTTAAATAAAGGAATAAAGGAATAAAGGAATATAGAAATATAGAAATATAGAAATAAAGGAATATAGAAATAAATACATACATAGATATATAAATAAAGATATATATAAATAAATAAATAAAGAAATATATATATATATATAAATAAAGAAATATATATATAATAGAATATAAAGGTTATAGAAGTTGAAAGGGATTAAAGTAAAGTAATCTAGTCAATAAAAAGACGAGCTTGGCAGGGATCGAACCTGCAATCCCCAGATTCGTAGTCTGATGCGTTTCCATTGCGCCACAAGCCCTATAACATTCATAAAATACTGGGAAGATAAAAAAAGGGATATATAAGTTATATAAATGTTATAAGTTATATAAATGTTATAAGTTATATAAATGATATAAGTTATATAAATGATATAAGTTATATAAATGATATAGATATGATATAGATATAGATATAGATATGATATATAAAAGACATAAGAAAGATAAGATATAAAATAAACAGACTAGGAATAATAATAAAAGTACATAGTCATATAATAATATAATAATATAAGAAAATATATGATAGTCATAGTCATAAGTAAGTAGGATAACGGTAGGTTCATATCAAGTAGGATACACCCGTTCCCATCCGAACACGGAAGTAAAGATGCTTAGAGCCTGATCAGTACCATTATGTTCACACAGATGGGAACGTCAGGTAATCTACCTTTTTGTTTTTATATAGAGAGTTTTTTTTTAAATAAAGGAATAAAGGAATAAAGGAATATAGAAATATAGAAATATAGAAATAAAGGAATATAGAAATAAATACATACATAGATATATAAATAAAGATATATATAAATAAATAAATAAAGAAATATATATATATATATAAATAAAGAAATATATATATAATAGAATATAAAGGTTATAGAAGTTGAAAGGGATTAAAGTAAAGTAATCTAGTCAATAAAAAGACGAGCTTGGCAGGGATCGAACCTGCAATCCCCAGATTCGTAGTCTGATGCGTTTCCATTGCGCCACAAGCCCTATAACATTCATAAAATAC
>NW_001855640.1:0-1734 GCF_000209125.1 Entamoeba dispar SAW760
TAAGTATTAATAAAATGAAATGTATTTGATGATATGAATGATGAAATGATATAATCAAGATATATAATCATTAAAATTTGTATCATCATTTATTCTTATTTCTTTATTTTTATATCTTCTTATTTTTAATTTCATTCTTAATTTTAAAAATATATTATGATTTGTTTATTTAATTTATTATCATTTTATTATTTATTATTTATTTTATATGTTTATGTTATTTTATTGTATGTTTATTTATTTTATTTATTCTTCTTTTTATTTTCATTTGATATTATTTTGTTATTTTGTATGTTAAATTGTTTATAATTATATTATTATATTATTTATTAACATATTCTATTTATATTTATATTTTATATTATTATTGTTGTATAATTATTTGATTATAATTTATTGAAATGATTTAAATTAATATAAATGAATGTAATTATGAATTAAATAATTTTATATTTTATTATTTCATTTGTTTATCATTCTTCATTATTTGATATATTATTTTATTCATTGTTAATTTATGATTTGAATATTATATTTATCATTTATCATTTATTTTATCATATTTTATTAAATATTGAAATATTCTATAAATATTTTATTATTTAATTTAATTTATCAATTGATACATTCATTTATTTATGTTTTATTCATTATATTCTTTTATTTATATTATTTCTTATTTAAATAATCATTTTAAATATAAAATAATAATAAAAATAAAGAAAGAAAAGAATAAATTAAGAATGAATAAAAATAAAATAATAGAATAAATGATTTCATAATTATTTATCATTAATTATATCATTAATTATATTATCATTTATTATAAATATATTGATTATTCATTTATTATTATATTTATTATCTTTTATCATATTTTATTATTATATTATTAAATAAAAATAAAATATAAAATGAAATAATGAATAAAATATAAAATAAAATGAAATATTTAATAATTATAATTTATTAAAAATAAAAATAAATAACATTTTATTTTATTTCTTATTATTTATTGTTTTTCATAACAAATATCAATTAATAAAAATAGAATGATGATAAAGAATAAAAAAGAAGAAATTAAAATATAAAAATAAAAGAACTAATAAAAACAACTAATAAATAATAAAACAATAATGAAATTAGGATATAATGAAATAATGATAACATCAATGTATTTTAATGATATTAATGATTTTATTAATTTAGAAATAGGAATTAAAAGATTTCAAGGAAATATTGAACGATTTCATTTTAATCCAATTCCATTAAATGAATATTCAAGAAAATTGTTTACTAATATTGAAACATTCCATGTTTATGAATATGATGATGAAATATTTAAAGATGGAAGAATATTTAAATATGTAATATGGTATTTAGTAAATTATTCAGAATATTTACAAGAGAAAGAACAAGGAAATATCTGTAAAAATATAGAATATACAAAAAAAGATAGAAAGAAATATGGAAATACAATACCATCAGAAGTTAAATCACTTGGATATGAATGTTTTATATACTGTTATTCATTAACAACAATTAATATACCATCCTCAATTAGTGTATTAGGAAAATGTTGTTTTTATAAATGTTCATCATTAACATCAATTAATATACCATCAACAATTAGTAAAATAGGAGATGGATGTTTTTATGGATGTTCATCATTAATATCAATTAATACACCCAACACCCATTAATGAAATAGGAAGTAGATGTTTTGAATACTGT
>NW_001855639.1:0-2895 GCF_000209125.1 Entamoeba dispar SAW760
TGAACATATAAAAGTGCATTTGCCGGGACTCGAACCCGGATCTCCACCTTGGAAGGGTGGAATTCTGCCCTTAGACCACAAATGCTTACAATATAACATAAAGTAAAATAGAATATAGAGACCACAATAGGTTAGAATATAACATAAAGTACAATACAATATAACATAAACTAGAATATAGAGACGTCAAAACCTTAGAATATAACATAAAGTACAATATAGTCTACTTTACTTATCAACTTATTATACCGATATACTAGAAGTATATAGTATACAGCCTTATGTATATAATTTATTGCTATAAGAATATAAACGTATAACACATTAATAGATTAATAGATTAATAGATTAATACATAGCATAAATAAGTGTAAAGACTATAAGGTATAAAGAATGGTATAATATATACACATGATAAAATAGGTAGTAGTACATAAAAGGAATATAGTCATATAGTCATATAAACATATAATATTAATAAATACATATAATAATATATTAATATATTAATATAATAATATAGTCATATAATAATATAATAATAATATAAGATACTCTAATATACTAGAACATAGTTGAAACATATAAAAGTGCATTTGCCGGGACTCGAACCCGGATCTCCACCTTGGAAGGGTGGAATTCTGCCCTTAGACCACAAATGCTTACAATATAACATAAAGTAAAATAGAATATAGAGACCACAATAGGTTAGAATATAACATAAAGTACAATACAATATAACATAAACTAGAATATAGAGACGTCAAAACCTTAGAATATAACATAAAGTACAATATAGTCTACTTTACTTATCAACTTATTATACCGATATACTAGAAGTATATAGTATACAGCCTTATGTATATAATTTATTGCTATAAGAATATAAACGTATAACACATTAATAGATTAATAGATTAATAGATTAATACATAGCATAAATAAGTGTAAAGACTATAAGGTATAAAGAATGGTATAATATATACACATGATAAAATAGGTAGTAGTACATAAAAGGAATATAGTCATATAGTCATATAAACATATAATATTAATAAATACATATAATAATATATTAATATATTAATATAATAATATAGTCATATAATAATATAATAATAATATAAGATACTCTAATATACTAGAACATAGTTGAAACATATAAAAGTGCATTTGCCGGGACTCGAACCCGGATCTCCACCTTGGAAGGGTGGAATTCTGCCCTTAGACCACAAATGCTTACAATATAACATAAAGTAAAATAGAATATAGAGACCACAATAGGTAGAATATAACATAAAGTACATACATATACATAAACTAGAATATAGAGACGTCAAACTTAGATATACATAAGTACATATAGTCTACTTACTATCACTATATACGATATACTAGAGTATATAGTATACAGCTATGTATATATTATGCTATAAGAATATAACGTATACACATAATAGATTATAGATTATAGATTATACATAGCATAAATAAGTGTAAAGACTATAAGGTATAAAGAATGGTATAATATATACACATGATAAAATAGGTAGTAGTACATAAAAGGAATATAGTCATATAGTCATATAAACATATAATATTAATAAATACATATAATAATATATTAATATATTAATATAATAATATAGTCATATAATAATATAATAATAATATAAGATACTCTAATATACTAGAACATAGTTGAAACATATAAAAGTGCATTTGCCGGGACTCGAACCCGGATCTCCACCTTGGAAGGGTGGAATTCTGCCCTTAGACCACAAATGCTTACAATATAACATAAAGTAAAATAGAATATAGAGACCACAATAGGTTAGAATATAACATAAAGTACAATACAATATAACATAAACTAGAATATAGAGACGTCAAAACCTTAGAATATAACATAAAGTACAATATAGTCTACTTTACTTATCAACTTATTATACCGATATACTAGAAGTATATAGTATACAGCCTTATGTATATAATTTATTGCTATAAGAATATAAACGTATAACACATTAATAGATTAATAGATTAATAGATTAATACATAGCATAAATAAGTGTAAAGACTATAAGGTATAAAGAATGGTATAATATATACACATGATAAAATAGGTAGTAGTACATAAAAGGAATATAGTCATATAGTCATATAAACATATAATATTAATAAATACATATAATAATATATTAATATATTAATATAATAATATAGTCATATAATAATATAATAATAATATAAGATACTCTAATATACTAGAACATAGTTGAAACATATAAAAGTGCATTTGCCGGGACTCGAACCCGGATCTCCACCTTGGAAGGGTGGAATTCTGCCCTTAGACCACAAATGCTTACAATATAACATAAAGTAAAATAGAATATAGAGACCACAATAGGTTAGAATATAACATAAAGTACAATACAATATAACATAAACTAGAATATAGAGACGTCAAAACCTTAGAATATAACATAAAGTACAATATAGTCTACTTTACTTATCAACTTATTATACCGATATACTAGAAGTATATAGTATACAGCCTTATGTATATAATTTATTGCTATAAGAATATAAACGTATAACACATTAATAGATTAATAGATTAATAGATTAATACATAGCATAAATAAGTGTAAAGACTATAAGGTATAAAGAATGGTATAATATATACACATGATAAAATAGGTAGTAGTACATAAAAGGAATATAGTCATATAGTCATATAAACATATAATATTAATAAATACATATAATAATATATTAATATATTAATATAATAATATAGTCATATAATAATATAATAATAATATAAGATACTCTAATATACTAGAACATAGTTGAAACATATAAAAGTGCATTTGCCGGGACTCGAACCCG
>NW_001855638.1:0-1294 GCF_000209125.1 Entamoeba dispar SAW760
TTTAAATCCATTTTTCTATCTATAAGACAGAATCCTAGAATTTCACCTCTTTATTCAATCGGTAGGAGCGACGGGCGGTGTGTACAAAGGGCAGGGACGTATTCATCTCGAGTTAATGACTCGATATTACAAGGAATTCCTCGTTCAAAACAAATAATTCCAATCATTTATCCCTGTCATGTACGTTCTTTTGAGTTTTCCTTAACTATTTCAATCTCGGTACACCACTTACTATCCCTACCTATTAGACATAGCCTAATAAATAAGGTGTAAATGATAAAATGCTCTCTAGTAACTCATTGTAGCGCGCGTGCGGCCCAAGATGTCTAAGGGCATCACAGACCTGTTATTGCTGAATGCTTCCTTTTTCTTTTTCCCACGTTAAAAGAGTTCTAATCGAAATTAGATAACTAACAATTAAAATAGGACAATTGAAATGTGTCCCTTTAAGAAGTGGTACTTACGCACCTGTTCTTGCGAACATTTCTGTCTTATAGGCAGAAAACTAATTAATAGGTTTCAGTCTCGTTCGTTACCGGAATTAACCTGACAAATCACTCCACCAACTAAGAACGGCCATGCACCACTACCCAATAAATCATGAAAGAACTCTTAATCTGTCATTCCTTCTACTGTTCGGTCTTGGTAAGTTTTCCCGTGTTGAGTCAAATTAAGCCGCAGGCTCCACTCCTGGTGTGCCCTTCCGTCAATTCCTTTAAGTTTCAGCCTTGTGACCATACTCCCCCTGAAGTCCATAAACTCAAGATTTCTCTTTAAGTTCTGAACAAGGTAGTATTGATATACTTGGATTTAGAAACAATGTTTCTTCATCTTTGTACATCTGAATTTCATCCAATCCTTGGTTGACATCGTTTATAGTTAGGACTACGACGGTATCTGATCGTCTTCGATCCCCTAACTTTCGTTCTTGATTAATGGACCCAGTTGAGTGAAATGCTTTCGCTCTCGTGCATCTTATAGCGATCATGGATTTTCACCTCTCCCGTTATTTTCTGAATCACCCCAATTGTTCCTTTTAATCCTTCTCTCGAAATGTCTAATTGACATCTCCTCAGCATTGTCCCATGCTTGAATATTCATTAACATAATGTTTTGCTTTAAACACCTTATTTTATTCAAAGTAATGACAACTCAATTACTTGAATTGTCTCCTTCTTTGATTTTAATTTAACATTTCTAGAAACTTCACTTAATGTAAAGTCTTCAAAATGTATAAAATCACATTTTAATTCAACTACGAGCGTTTTAATCACAGCAACTTTAATATACACTA
>NW_001855637.1:0-1019 GCF_000209125.1 Entamoeba dispar SAW760
TAGAAGAAATATCTTTAGAATTTTTACTTTTAGAAAATACATTAAAGTATCAGTAAAATATAATAAATAATATTTTAATAATTTTTAATATCAAATAAAATAACTAGTATAAAAGAGGGTATTAAAAGACTTAATAATATTTAAATTTAAAATGTCAAAAAATTGGGTATAAACCCAATAAAGGACAGATGAGAAAAGAAGAAATAAATCTTCTGTTGAAGAATTTCGAATTAAATAATTCGAAAATTCAAAATAGTTTTGGGTCTCAAAAAACCCACGAGAAACAAAACTATTTTGAGTAGTATTTAATTATGTTAAGCATTCTTAAAATAAATTATAAACATATTTACAGCTTCATTAAATAAAACCATAAACATACATTACCATAAAAGCATTAAGAGAATAAGGATGATTAATAATAATTAATGCTACTATATAATGAGAGGAATAATAAAGAGAGAATATAGCATTTACGTTTGTTTAAATAATAAATTATGAGAGAATAGCACAGTTTGTCAATAAAATAATAAATAAAATAAGTATTCATAATATTTAGGGAGAATAATATAAGAGATAAACAGAATAAGTAATCTCATAGAAGAGATTAATTAAAGAAATAAGAAATGATTATTAAAAGAATTTAATATAATCATAATAGATATATGTTGTTAAGAATGAAAGAATTTAAAGAAATAAATATAAGACTGAATATAAAGAAAATTGTACTTGATCTAACTATATAAAAGTAATTAGATGACAGAACAGATTTAAATAATATAAGTTTGTTTTTTAGTATAATTAGTAAATAAAAAAGAAGTCAAAAGTAGGAGAATAAAGAAAGGAAAAATGGATATAAATACAAAAGAGAAGTAAGAATAAAGAATCCTTCCTTTTAAAAAGGAAGAAGAATAAAATATCTGGTTGATCCTGCCAGTATTATATGCTGATGTTAAAGATTAAGCCATGCATGTGTAAGTATAAAGACCAAGTAGGATGAAACTGCGGACGGCTCATATAAC
>NW_001855636.1:0-2301 GCF_000209125.1 Entamoeba dispar SAW760
AACAATGGATAAAAAAAAGAAAAAAATAAAAAAGAAAAGAGAGAAAAAATTGGAGGATGAAATTGATGAAAATCATGTCATTTTTCACGAAATTCAAATATGTTAATCTAGGACCATCAGAGATGCAAAGATTTTAATTTCGTGAAAAATGACGAGGTTTTTGGCCATTCAAAAAAAAAATGAAAAATCTAAAAACAAAAAGAGAGAAAAAATTGGAGAAAGTGAGGATGAAAATTGACCAAAAAATGTCTCATTTTTCACGAAATTCAAATATGTTAATCTAGGACCATCAGAGATGCAAAGATTTTAATTTCGTGAAAAATGACGAGGTTTTTGGCCATTCAAAAAAAAATGAAAAATCTAAAAACAAAAAGAGAGAAAAAATTGAGGATGAAAATTGACCAAAAAATGTCTCATTTTTCACGAAATTCAAGTATGTTAATCTACTACCCAGTGTGATACACATACTTGAATTTCGTGAAGAATTATGACATCTTGGTGGAAACCCATGTCAATAAAAAAAAGAGAAAAAAAATGAAGAATAGGGTTAATAGGGTTAAATAGAAAAGAGAAAAAAAATTAGAAAAAATAAAAAAATGGTGAAAAAAGAACTAAGAACTGAAATAATATCATTCTAAGGAGACATACAGGATGAACAACAAATTAAAAAATAAGAGAGACTAATATACTAAGAAATATTAAGAGACTATTAGACTAATATACTAAGAGAATATTAAAAGATTACTAAGAGACTACTAGACTAATACGCTAAGAGATATTAAGAGACTATTAGACTAATACATAGGTGAGAATGTTAATGTTTGTATTATTTAATTTATAACAATATACTAACCAAATAGATTATTAGACTAAGAGATTTAAAAGACTACTAGACTATTATAAGATATTAAAAGACTACTAGACTACACAAGATATTAAAAGACTATTAATGTTTGTATTATTTAAACACAAAGAGATTATTAATGTTTGTATTATTTAATTTATAATTCTATACTAACCAAATAGATGAATAACTATGTATAATATAATAGTTTTGGGTCTCAAAAAACCCACGAGAAACAAAACTATTTTGAGTAGTATTTAATTATGTTAAGCATTCTTAAAATAAATTATAAACATATTTACAGCTTCATTAAATAAAACCATAAACATACATTACCATAAAAGCATTAAGAGAATAAGGATGATTAATAATAATTAATGCTACTATATAATGAGAGGAATAATAAAGAGAGAATATAGCATTTACGTTTGTTTAAATAATAAATTATGAGAGAATAGCACAGTTTGTCAATAAAATAATAAATAAAATAAGTATTCATAATATTTAGGGAGAATAATATAAGAGATAAACAGAATAAGTAATCTCATAGAAGAGATTAATTAAAGAAATAAGAAATGATTATTAAAAGAATTTAATATAATCATAATAGATATATGTTGTTAAGAATGAAAGAATTTAAAGAAATAAATATAAGACTGAATATAAAGAAAATTGTACTTGATCTAACTATATAAAAGTAATTAGATGACAGAACAGATTTAAATAATATAAGTTTGTTTTTTAGTATAATTAGTAAATAAAAAAGAAGTCAAAAGTAGGAGAATAAAGAAAGAAAAAATGGATATAAATACAAAAGAGAAGTAAGAATAAAGAATCCTTCCTTTTAAAAAGGAAGAAGAATAAAATATCTGGTTGATCCTGCCAGTATTATATGCTGATGTTAAAGATTAAGCCATGCATGTGTAAGTATAAAGACCAAGTAGGATGAAACTGCGGACGGCTCATTATAACAGTAATAGTTTCTTTGGTTAGTAAAGTACAAGGATAGCTTTGTGAATGATAAAGATAATACTTGAGACGATCCAATTTGTATTAGTACAAAGTGGCCAATTTATGTAAGTAAATTGAGAAATGACATTCTAAGTGAGTTAGGATGCCACGACAATTGTAGAACACACAGTGTTTAACAAGTAACCAATGAGAATTTCTGATCTATCAATCAGTTGGTAGTATCGAGGACTACCAAGATTATAACGGATAACGAGGAATTGGGGTTCGACATCGGAGAGGGAGCTTTACAGATGGCTACCACTTCTAAGGAAGGCAGCAGGCGCGTAAATTACCCACTTTCGAATTGAAGAGGTAGTGACGACACATAACTCTAGAGTTGAGTAAAATCAATTCTTGAAGGAATGAGTAGGAGGTAAATTCTCCTACGAAATCAATTGGAGGGCAAGTCTGGTGCCAGCAGCCGCGGTAATTCCAGCTCCAATAGT
>NW_001855635.1:0-2267 GCF_000209125.1 Entamoeba dispar SAW760
ATCATATTAAAATATATATATATATTTTATGAAATGGTCAAAAAACCCTAAAATTAGGGTTAAAATTGAGATAAAAGTACGAATTTGGTATGACAATACTGATAATAATGGTATATATAACATATAATTCTATAATTAGAACACTATAAAATTAATATTGAAACAATAACAAAATAATAAAACACATAACGTATATAACATAAATGTCAGTGAAGAATGATTAATTAGATCGCTGACAAGGGTTTATATAAAAACGCAACGTGGCAGGGTTGAATTTAACGTTCAAAAAATTCAATGTGGTGAGGAATTAGGGCGAAAGAAAGGTGCAGAAATAAGAAGAAAATGCAACATAGAAACATAAAGAAGCAGAGAAACATAAAAACAGCCAATAAACAACGAGAGAAAGTGAGGTATTACGTTAGCAATGACGAATTGACTTATAATGAAAAGAAAAGAATGATAAATTAATAATAAAATAAATCGAATATAAAAAGGTGTTAATTACTAAGCATTACGTAACACAAAGGGTTTAAAGATCTAAAAAATACAAGAAACAATAACTTCGAATATATACAAATACAATGAATGATTTTTCCAAACAAAATTTAACATTATCCAATACCAATCAATTCAACTTTAAAAAGCAGCATGTGTTTATTAGCGGGGGACTAGGTACAGGCAAGACTACTTTATTTAATTTATTAAAAAATTATGTAGAACCAAAAGCAGATGCATGTTTTATAAAGGAATATATTAATTACGACTCAAAGGGAGAGGAATACTTAGAACAACTATTTAATAAAGAATTAACCAATTATCGTTTTCAACTCTACATAATAGACTGTTACGAAGAACAACTTAATACACCAGAATACGAAGCAGCAGATTTAATTGTTTGGGAAAGACATCCAATGGAATCATTATATATATTTTGCAATTCAGAACACGAATTGGCCGATGCAGAAAAATTCACTCTTAAAATGAAACTAGAAAGGTTATGCGAAAAATATCAAATACCCCATATTTATGATGCAGAATTCCAATTATTAAATTTAGATACTTCAACACTTTCAATAGATTCTACTTTTAATTATCTTATGCTCGAATACATCTATCCAATTTTACTTGGAGAAATGGAAGGAGATATATTTATTTTATTGTATTGCAGTGATTTAAAAGAACAGTTTGATAGAGTTATCAATAGAGGTAGAATTTCCGAATGTAATCATTATAAAGAGAAAGAAGATTTACTCCCAGTTAATTCAGCATATGATGATTTATTCTTCAAATTGATAAACACTAGATAATCTCTAATTGATTAATTATCTGGTTAAAACATTTCAAGGTTTATATAATGTCAGACAACGAAGAAATAACAACCAATAAAGTTAATGATACAAAAACTTCAAGAAATCAATTAATAAAACGCATGTGTATAGCAATACCATTAGCATTTATTTTATTAATACTCTTGTTAGGAATTATTTGTGCTCAATTAATTTTAAAATATTTATTATAACCATTAAAGTCTAAAGGAATTAAATTATTTTTTAGGCTTAGTAATTTCTGTTAACTTTTTCTCTCGATTTTCCCTACAACGTTTAAAAGCATCAATAACGTTTTTATGCAATTTAACCATCTTACTGGAAAGATTAGCAATATCTTCGACCAAATATGCATCATCTTCAATTAATTTAGAATATTTAACACTACAGCAAGGAATCATTTGCTCTTTCTGACAAAGAAATTTCATATCTTCACAGAGACTTTGTAAATCTTCCAAATCAACATAGTAATCATGCAAAGCATTCAAAACAATATCTTCCAATGGGTAATATTCGCATCGTTCATCAATATCAATTGACATTTTTATATATTTTGTTTTTATTAATTCCATTTAAATTATATTGACAAATAATCACACGTATTCAAATACCTCAAACAGACACAAAAATACACAGACAGACAATAAAACAGACAAAATTACGACCTCATAACACAAATAACATCATTTCAAAATATATTTAAACCCTTTACAGTTCCACTTTTCATATCAAATGCCAAATAGAAACATTACAATTGAATGTCTTAAAGAAACAATTGAAGAAATGAAAATCGAAGTCAATGCTCGCCTTAGAACAAATATACCAGAAGATAGTAAAAGTATTTTATATTCCATTGCCTTTTGGATTAGAAGTATTATGTTTACTGAAGAGTTTAATTACAACAAAAATATAGATGATTACATCTTTATTATTATACGAGAA
>NW_001855635.1:2367-4873 GCF_000209125.1 Entamoeba dispar SAW760
GACATCTTTCACATCTCTATGCTCGAGCTATTCTTAAACATCTGCCTAATTTCATCATTATCAACTCTTGGATCATCTCTTAGACGCCATCCATATATTGAGGCTCTTTCATACAATAAAATATTCGCTTCATTAAAGAATTGACAACTGGTTCACACTGTGATTCGGTATAGACATCCATTAAGTCCATATTGGCAACATCATAGTATATATCGTCATGTACTCTAAGTGATTTACTCATTAAACAATGTTATATTTTTTTATGTTCTCAGAGGGTTTAAATATCCAAGTTCCACTCATTGACGTAAACACCAACACATTACACGCAATCAAAAACCTCATAAAGGCATATAAATAGAACTCACAATTTTATTTTTATTATCAAACAATGTCCTCACAAGATTTCCAAGGAGAACCAACGCAATTTGATACTGCACGGATGCAAGAAACATTAAACCTAAATAAGCCTCTCCATTTTACCTCGAGATACTTATATTTGACGCTTTGGGGAGATGAAGTAAAAAATGAATTACAATTTAAGGAAATCATAGATAGATTAGGAGGAGCCACTTCAAATATTCAGTACGCCCACATATCTCCAGTGGAAATGGACCAAGTAAATCCAAGACCACATCAGCATTTATTAATAGTAACTAAACGTCCACGTTCCTTTAATGCAAGACCTATCATAAATCACACTGATGGGACAAAGCAATCATTTTGGTATTCTAAAGTAAATTCGTACACCTCGCGCACAGGAGACATTTCAGCCATAATTAAGTATATAACAAAAAAAGGAAATGGCATGTCAAAAGGTACACCCGATAACAGAGAAGAATTGAAACAGACTTGGGTGAATGCTCTCAATGACATGGATTCTTATCAAGACTATAAAGAACTCGAGAAAAACTTGTTGGATATAAATGCGGAGAAGTATATACAACAAGAAGGTAAGATAAAGGCGAGGTGGATGAGAAAAAATGCCAGGCGCTTAGATATAGAAACATATGCAAGAAGTGATCTCTTTCCATGGAGAGAAGAAATGGAAGAAATACAATTAATAAGAAAATGGCTGAAATGTGCATCCGGTAATAAGTATAGAATGGGAAATCTCTTTATAGTGGGTCCAACAAAAACCGGCAAAACAGAGTTCGCTATCCAAGAAATTTTTATGAAATATCCCACTTTCATGCTCCGAGGAGATTCTCTTTTCGATTCTTACGACGAAGAAGAACATTATAAATTCATATTATTCGATGATATCAATTACGATAAATCTCTTATACGTTTAATAAAAGCAATTACCTCCTCTATAAATAAAAAAACAATGGTCAATATAAAATATTCCAAAGTTATAGTAACAGCAAGACCATGCATTCATTTATTGAACCAAAAAGAATATGAAGGTGTTATAGAATTAATGAAGTATAATGGTGGTTATAGTTGGTGGAGACATAATTCACTAACAGTATTTATAGATAAAAAAATGTATAAAGATCCCAACGAATCTGAAAAATCAGAAGAAGACATGGAACGCAAAGAAGACAATTATGATGCTGTAAAGGATCTTGAAGAAAAATATGAAGAAATAAAAGAAATTTCGGAAGAACAATTATCAGAAACAAATAATACAATAGAACATTTACCATTCTATACAAGAGTAACCAATTTAATGGAATCTTTAGGCTATGATGAAGAGTTCCTAGAAAATCTGAATGAAAAATTTAAAGAAGCTAAAAAGGATAAGGGCCTTAAAAAAATACTCAATGAACCGCAAGAAAATAACGAGAGTATGGTAGAAGAATGGAATGAAGAAGTCGGAGAATATCAATCAGAAAATCCTCTCGGTATGTCAAGAGACGACTTCAGACATTTCGAAAAAGAAACCATGAACAAATACGAAAGGGAAAGAATGAATTATTTCAACAGAAAAACGAACGAAGACAGTTCTATGGAAGAAGAAGAAGAAGACTACTCAGACGAATTACCATTAGAACACGCGCCTTTTGGAGGGAAAAACGACGACATGGACATAATTTATGATTAAGAAAGAATAAATTAATTTACTTCTTTTTAGTTGCAACCATCGGAACTTTTATTATTCTTTTAGATTTCGCAGAAGTGTCTTTCTTCAATACGTCTTCCCATGCACGTTTATTAATACGTTCCATATTACGTTTCAGTATTAAATTGTTCCTCTTGGACGCATTTACACGTTTTTCATATCGACCGAGTTCATCCGACTCAATCATATTATACACTCCTCTTGGAATAGATTCCGTGATATGACCGTTAACATCAATAACTTCCCTCTCATTTTCAGGATTATCATAATATTTTTTCACTCGTTCATTTATTGCTGCTCTCGCTTCTTTATACCACTTTTCATAATCATATTTCGTATATCCTGCACGCATTAAATCATTTGTTTTTTGGTCTATATCAGAAGGCACAGGGAGTACATTATATTTAGGTTCGATTTCATGTCTTACCATTTATTCATATC
>NW_001855635.1:4973-8961 GCF_000209125.1 Entamoeba dispar SAW760
AAGCAACAGGAGTAACATTATATTTAGGTTCGATTTCATGTCTACCCATTAATTCATATCCATGTTTTACCTCTTTCGCTGTAACCACTCCGTGACCACGATTTTCCAAACCAGAATTTGAATCAGAAGAAATACCATCTCCTGTAATTCTTTTTCTTGGTTGTATTATACTTTCAGAAACATAAGAATTAGTATCACCACGTACAACAAAATTCTGAGCATATTCAACAAATTCATTAAGATTTATACCATTTCGTTCAGCCAATTTAGTTGCAATAATCTTAGCACCAGCCATTCTATTACTATTCCAAGAAGCCTGCAATTTAGTAAAATCACGAGAAGCAACATCCAATTTATATCGAATTTCATCAATATTCGAATTGTCATCTTTAATACCACTCAAAACCATCATCATACTTTCATGAAAATTTTGCATATCATTAACAGGAACAACATACTCAGCATTAAAGGATTGAGCAATATTTTCAAATTGGTTCATAATTGTATTAACAGTACTTATCACGTCTTTATATTGTGTACCACGAACTTCATTGTTTTTTATATACTTATTAACATCTCTAAATTGAGAAATTAATAACTGACGAGTATTTTCAAAAGCTTTTTTACTCTGTCTCATATCCGGATCATCACTATAAAAACGTTCTTCTCCCGCATTTATTATTTGTCCTCCCTTTTTATATGAATTCATATCATTCTGTATACTATTTACTAAACTTATTACACGAGTAAGTTCTTCCGTTTTACCAGCACCAATTTTCTGTATTGATGATTTAAGA
This sequence comes from Entamoeba dispar SAW760, assembly GCF_000209125.1. Lineage (NCBI taxonomy): Eukaryota > Evosea > Mastigamoebida > Endamoebidae > Entamoeba > Entamoeba dispar. The sequence continues at coordinate 5,771 of NW_001855635.1, forward strand.
GCTTTCACTTCACTCTCAAGTATTCTCATTCTTCTAGTAAAATTGGCAGGTTCTTGTTCTTCTAATAAATCTTTTAGTAAATCATTTAAAGGTATTTTCATGTGTTCAGGTAATCTGTTAACCACATCAAAAACATTTTTCCATTCTTCTGATTTATTTTCTAATTTATCAAGACGTTCAATATATAAATTAACCTTATCTGTAACTGTATCAAGTCGTTTCAATGAAAATCGTTGTTGTTCAACGAGTCTCGAATCAATATCTTTAACAATTCTTTCTTGTTTCTTTATATAATTATCAAATTGTTCTAATAAAATTTTTACATCGTTTCGTCTATATGTATCAGACCATGTTTGTTCAAACCACTTGGCAGCTTCATTAACATCTAATTTAGTTCTATAAAGTAATTGAATTTCTTTTTGAAGTTGATCTTTATATAATTCTAAATCTGCTCTAACAGCATTTAAATTTTCTGGACTTATTGTATTCAAATATCTAAACCGAGAATTCAAATCATCATATTGTCTAGAAAACGCCGAACCCATATTCTGATAATCATCAGATAACTTTTTTAATTGATTCTCAAAAGCAGGATATTTATCAATCAATCCTTTCAAAATATCAATTCGTTCTTCAATATTTTGTAATCTAGAACCCTGTTTTTCAACTACAGGTTCATAAAAATCTTTGAAAGCATTTAACTCTGCACGAGTAACAAATATCCCATTATTCTTTTCAATATTAGATACACGACGTTTCAATATAGAATTTTGTTCATCAAGATCTTTTATTTGAGTACGAATATTACGAGGAATAAAATCACCAAATTCCATTCTTAATTCATTAATCTTATTAATGTTTTTATTTATCATTTCTCTATTTTCACGAACTAAATCTTCAACTGTAACAAATCGTTCGGCGTTTTGTTTATATTTATTAATTGCAGATTCTAAACGTTCAATATGATGAACATTTTTAAGATTATCTTGCTGAGCACGCAAAATAGCTTTATACAGATTTTTATTATCATCATCAATCCTTTTTTGTTGTTTATCAATCCTTTTAAAAAATCCACCTTCATCACCTAATCGTTTATCTAATTCCCTATTAACTATATTTTGAAGAGATTCATCTGGAATTGGTGGATTATAAGGTCTTCCACCAAATTGATAAAACTGCTGTTCATTATCAATGGGTTGTTTATCATATTGTCTAGAAACATACCTACCAGCACTATTATAATATCTTTTATATCGTTTATTATAATTGTATTGTCTTCTTCTTCGTTTAAACATCAAATAACCAATTAAAGTTCAATAATCAATTAGAGATTAACATTATGTTCTGGTAAACCATCATTTGGTAATACTAAACCACCATTGGAATATGCATTATTAGCAGCATCATAAACAGTTTCAGGATTAATTGATGGAGCGGAACCGTTATCAATTGCTCCAACTAAAATGTACGGAGGTTGTGCATTAGGAACATTATTAGGTACAACAAGTCCATTGTTATTACGAGCATAACCAATAAAACCAATATAAGGTTTAAAAGAATTGTCTTCAGAAACAAGTACTTTCCTAAGACCTCTCAATGTAACATCAAATTGCCAATGAATAGTAAGAGTACAAGAATTAACAGCATTAACAGATTGAGGAGTTTTTATAGAAATTAATAATTGAGGATTCCATGCACTATACATATTATCCATACTGAGTACATCTCTAGTATTAGTTGTTGGTAAATACATAGACTTTTCCATCATAGATGCTGCATCTAATTGTCTTACAACTCCCCATCTACTACCATAATATAACGTCTTTTCATTTGCACTAGAATAAGAAGAAACAGAAGAATAAGTAGGTAATTGGAAATATCTTGTATTATTAATAACAGCAGTATTGATTCTAACACCATTACGATCCCATGCTGTACATATAGATGGAAATGTTGCACTATTTAATAATTGATTTCCAATAAATGTCATTTCCATAGATGCTCTAACAGCATTTAACTTAAATTGATCATACATTCCCATATAATTATGAAAATATTGTGTAGAAGTCATCAATGCAGTAACATTCCTTAACATTGTACCTTCATTTGCACCAACTGGAACATTAATAGAAACATCTTCTTGCATACTAATAACAACATTAGTACTATCTCGTTGTTGCATAGCACTGGCAAAATTACCAAATGCTTGTCGTTTCAAAGTTGAACGTTTTTTATATCCTCTTCTTGGATAATTACGTCTACCAGCACGTCGTTGCATCAAATGAATGAAAACAAGATTCAATTAAGAGTTCTAATTAAATAATGATATAGTCTTAGATATTAACGAAGTAGCATTACTAAAAAAATCAACAACTTCATCACCAGCAACTTTCCTCAAACCACCAATTAAAACAGATTCCAATGCATCTCGACCAGCACTCAAATATGTATTATTATCAATAAACTCCATACCCTCAGAAATACCAGTATAAGCATAACCTACCAACACTTTAGCCGTATTATAACCAGGTATAGCATCAGAAAGAGCACTTTCAACTAAAGGACCAATTACACTTTTAACTCCTCTTTTAGCTAAGTTACACACATAAGAAGTAATACCCGTTCCTTCAGCAAGAGAACCAATAGTCATGAAAGTGTCAACAGGCAAATTTTCATAACCATAACGTTTTAGAGCATCACTCCAAGATTCTCCATCACCACGTTCAATAACAAACCCACTAACACCGTCTTGAACAAATTGACCTAATCCATTTAACGAAATTACACTATCATGAGAAACAGTTTGACCCGTCTGAGTATCCTTCCAAGATGATGGCAACGAACAAAATTATATGCTTCAACAATTTCAAGTGGAGATGAACGTAATTGTTTAAATCTAACAGTAATATAACCCATAATTTTCATAATGTACGAACCATCACTATCAACACTAGTATGATTAGCAAGTTCTTGTTTATATGCAGCTTCAACATCTGCAGCATCTGACCCCTGAAATCCTCCAACTACAATACCACGACCAACACGAACTTTTATTTTCACATTATCACGAATAACATCCTGTAAATCAACATTGGCATTATCCAAAATAATTTCTTCTTCTTCTTGTGGTATTCCCGCATTACCAGTCCAAGAAATACCACCATCATCAATAAAAGAAAGAGCATCAGTAA
>NW_001855635.1:9061-11500 GCF_000209125.1 Entamoeba dispar SAW760
GTTTCATAGCACCCTTCCATTCAGTTGATACAGGAATAGTAACAGTAAGTTCTTGTCTCTGATTACGTTTTGAAATATCAACAGTGGCTTTAGTTGGACTATATTTCTTGTGCTTAAAGGTTGAATTAGATGAAAACGACATAAACTGATATTATAAGATCCAAGAGAAACTGGAAATATCAATGAATACGGAAGTAAGTATTAAAGACCTAATAAACATTTGTAATATCCTACAAATGAATCAATACGACATTGTTTTAGAAAAGGAAACAATAACTCTAAAAGATATACCAAGTTTACTTGTAATAAACAAAATAAAACTAACAGGAATTAATCCAGATAATAATGAAACCCAAACACAAATAAATGAACAACCAACCAATCATATAATCATAACTTCTGAAAATGGTAATACTCAAACATGGCAATCTCTAAACATTCCAACTTCAACTGTAACATTTCTAACAATGAGAGATGATGATAATCATGAAATAATGATTACAGAAGGAACTGGAATCCTCTACGCAGTAATGACCTTTGACTTGAAAGATCACACAATACATTTTGGTGCATACAAAAATCAATGGTTCAATATCACCCCTCAAAAAAACATAATAATATTTCCTTATAGATTAAATTATAATGATTCAACCAAACGTCTATCATTAACATTAGAAGGCAGTGGAAGAGAACAAAATCCAAATCAACAATTCATTGAAATAGACTTAGAAATTAACGGTGGAGTCTCAACAATTTCTCCAGGTCTTTTTGATGAAATTTGGATCAAATACTTCAACAAAGAAAATTAAATATCTAATTGACTAATTATTCGACTCATCTCATTAAACATTTAAACAATGGAAACAGAGATAAACCTAACAAACCTTATAAAAACATGTAACAAATTAAATCAAGATTCATTCGAATTAATTTCCGAGAAACAAACAATTTCTCTAACAAATATACCAGATTTAGAAACAAACCAAACAATAAATTCTATAACTTTATCTTCTTACATAACCCAAAATGGAAATTATACAATTAAAACGCCACCTAATTATGATGGAATAAAAGAAGTGAACCTCAAAATAGATGTACCTCCTAAAACAGAAGATATGTTAGTAAAATTAATAAACCAAAATGGTCAACAATCCTTCTTTCCTGAACCAAATCATACTTTCAATCAAGTATCAATAACAACAGATGTCAGACCACCTCTTCAAACACTAACACATACATTCACAAATAATGGAAATTACACCCTCAAACCAGACGAAAATCATTACGGACTAAAAGAGGTCAATACAACAATAAACGTACAACCTGCCCTACAATCAAAAAACATATCAATCCAAGAAAACACTACAACAACTTACACACCAGATTCAAACTATTCCGGTTTTTCAAAGATTACAATAACCACAAATATACCAGAAGAAACACATATATTCAACAAACTATATTATTCAAATGGAAGTACAATCTCTCCAATCAACTATCCCACTCTCATAATAGACCTTCCTACCAACACAGAAGAATCCAGTTGGTCAGAACTCAACATTCCCTACTCGGAAAAGACAACACTTGTAAGATCGAAATACACAACCAGACCATTTTACATAAAACCGCCAAATTCCATGGGTTACTTAACATTAAAATTCTCCAATAGTGGGAAAATAATACCACAATACTTATACGACGACCAACTCTCCTTAGCAGCACAAGAAAAAGCATTAATAATTCCACTCCAAGCCATTTCAACAGCTAACATAAACACCTTACTTTTATTAATGTTAAACGATGATGATGACATAACACAACAAAAAAATTCAATGACTATAACCATTGCAAAAAACGCGTACAGCAATGCTCATTTACCACCATCACTTTTCTCAAATCGATGGAAAGCATTAAATAAGTGAATTCATTCGTGAAAATTTAACGTTGTCAGTTGTCAGGAAAATAAGAGTGAAATAACAACCGAAGGGAAGTGCATGTAACGATTTCCTGACGGCTGATAACATTAAATCAAACAAAGGAATTTTTGTGTTATATATACCATTATTATCAGTATTGTCATACCAAATTCGTACTTTTATCTCAATTTTAACCCTAATTTTAGGGTTTTTTGACCATTTCATAAAATATATATATATATTTTAATATGATATTGAAATTATAGTTTTTTAATAGTTCGCTAATAGTTATTTTACTATACTTGTTGTCATTTTTGTCATATGACACGCTGAGTTTGCACCTTTATTCAACTCCTCGTTGTTTTTTATAACAATTTCTATTTATATTTGATTACGTGTTGATGAGTCAATTCTATTTCTATAAATATTTCTGACGTATTTCCACGTCATCATTCTATTTCTATTTATAGTTGCCACGTCATCACACTCCTTTTTGTGATCATTGCTGTGTTCTATTTTTAGA
>NW_001855635.1:11600-13468 GCF_000209125.1 Entamoeba dispar SAW760
AGAAATTTGTAAACTATGACAGTGTGTTTTATTTAAATATTTTCTTCTTTATATATTTAAATTTTATCTATTTCTTAATTATTATTTTTATTATCTTATTCTATTTTTATATCTTTTTTATTATCTATTTCTTATTAACTTTATTATTCTATGTTTTATTTTTATTTCTTATTTTAATAAATTTAAATTAAAAAAAAAGAAAAAGAATTATGATAAAGTAAAATAAATAAATAAAAATTATAAATAAATAAAGAAAAATAAATAATAGAAAATAAATAATATAAATAAAAAAATTATAATAAGTTTTATAATAATAAATAAAATAAATAAATAAATTAAAATAAATATCTCAAAGAATGAAAATTATAAATAATTTTATTTATAAATATAAAATTATAATAATAATAAATATAAAATTAATAAATCTTTATAAATTTATTAAAATTTTAATAAAATAATAATAATTACTATTTTAATTCATTTAAATAATATAACAATGTATTTACAAATAAAATAAATTTAAATTTAAGTATTTTTCATGGTCACGAAATTATGCATTTTATTCGTATTCATTATTATATTATTATATTGATTTGTGATGTTGTTAATTATTTCATAATTGATGTCTAAATGTAATGAATGTTATCATTGTTTGTTTAAAACATGGTGTTTATGTTTGTTAGATCATTGAAATGAATTATCATGTTGCAAATTAATTCTTGTTAAATGATTAAAAGGTAAAAAAAAATAGTAGAAAATATTATTAGATGAAAATATTTGTGATTAAATATGAGAAGAATATATTTGTACATTATTAGTTATATCTTTCTAATTCGATTTCTGTATTAAATGAATATATCTGTTGATGAAATTGAAATAAAATAAATATAAAATGAAAATGATAAAAGAAAGAATAAAGAAAATAATAAGAAAATAAATATAATGATTAATGATAAAATGGATGAGTTATTATCATGAATGAAAGTTGAAGATGAACATTAAATTCATTATTATTATTTATAAATGTTTAATTTATAATACATATTAAATAGTCATTCTTCATTCTGTATTATTGTGTTGATGTTTAAATTATTCAATTTGTTATTATCATATCATCATTTCATTGACACTTCTTATTTATTATCTTTTTATTTGTTTCATCATTTATCTCTTGTTTGATATGATAATATAAATAATTTACATTGTATATTATCATCATTCATCATTGATAATCATCTATGATATAATTCAATTTTCATATCAATAATTATATCATTTAAATAAATAAATAATAACATTTGTTAACATATCATTATGACATCTCATCAGTATGATAAATAAAATGTAACATATTTACTCATTAATAACAATACGATGGATATTCATATTTATATAATCATTGTTATTCATAACTAACATTATAAATTTGAATTAACATAATGTTCTTCTTTATTACATTTCATAATGATATTTTCACATTAAAATAGAATTGATGGTAAATGAAATAAAGAATAATATAAAATGAACACAATTATGAATGAATATACTCAACAAGTCAAGACACATCATACTGGCTACGAAAAAAAGCAAATAAGAGAAAGAATGAAGAGAAAGAATGATATAAAAGAAAAAAGTGAAATTAAGAAGTAGAAGATGATGAAAAGAATAAAAGTAGAATGTTGAGATTATAAAATAAAAGAAGATAAAAATGAATATTTTAAAATGAGATAATAAAAGATGAAAAGAATGATGAAATAATGGATGTATGTTTTATTATAGAAATTAGAAATATGCAATAAAAAAAAAAGGAATTTATTGATGCAAATTATTTAACATTATTTTATTTATGCAATTTATTTATCTTTTAT
>NW_001855634.1:0-1378 GCF_000209125.1 Entamoeba dispar SAW760
ATATAAATAAATATGAATATATGAAAGAATGAAATAAATATAATCATTCTAACATGATTATCTAATTATTTTATTCTTTCTTCATTTTATAACAATCATATTTGTATTAATATTGATATATTTGTTAAATAACAGAACAAGAACACGTGATATAAAGAAAATAAATAAGAATAAATAAATAATATAATATTAACAAATAATTAATACAATTCATTAATATGATTACATTTATTAAAATAACATATTCAATAAAATAACACAACAATTCATTATTAAAAACATCATTATTTATTATTTTATTCATTTAATTCTGTTAACATAGAATATTAATATTCTATTAAATAAATCAACAACAACAATTAAAGGATGTAAAGGAGAAATAGATAAAGAATATGGATGTAGAGAATGTTTAACAGGATATTATTTAATAAATAAAGAATGTTCAAAATGTGGAAATAAATGTATAACATGTTTAAATGAGAAAGAATGTAATAAATGTGAAGATGAATATATAATAATAAATAAAGAATGTATTCATTATTCAAATATTAATAAATGTAAAGAAACAAAAAATAATAAATGTTCAAAATGTTCATTTTGGTATGGAATCAATGAAGAAGGAACAAAATGTAATAAAGAAATTGTATGGTGGATGATAATGATAATTATCATCATTATACTTATTATCATCATTACAATAATTATAATTATAATAATAATGATTAATTACATTATAAAACGCAAAGAAAAGAAAGAACAAGAGAAAACAACAACAATATTTAAAATTTCACAATCAAATATCAAATTCATATCACTTGGAGATGGAATAATAACAAATAAAAAAGAAATAGAAATAGGAGAAGGAGAAGAAATTGAAGTAAATAAAGAAATCAGAGAATTAATATGTATTGGAAATGAGAAGAAAGAAAAAAAGAAAATACAAATAAGTAGTAAAGAAGAAAATGAAAAATATTCAATTAGAACAAAACCAAATATCATTACAATTGAAGGAGGATATGCATGTGAATTTGAAATATTCATTACAACCAAATGTACTACTAAAATTAAAGAACAAATAATGATAATTAGTAAAACACTTAATAAAACACAAGAAGAAATAATTAAAAGTATTTCAATTAAAGGAGAAACACAAATATCAACACGACTTGATCCCGATGAAATAAAAGAAGAAAATAAAATAGGAGAAGGATCATTTGGAATAGTATATATAGGAGAATTTAGAGGGAATCAAGTAGCAATTAAAAAAATGAAAGAAATTGATAAAAGTGAAAATAAAATGAAAGAATTTGAGAAAGAAGTAATGATGTTAGATAAATTTAGAAGTGAATATATTATTCATTTTTATGGAGCAGTATTT
>NW_001855634.1:1478-6411 GCF_000209125.1 Entamoeba dispar SAW760
TGGATGTAGAGATGTTTAACAGGATATTATTTAATAAATAAAGAATGTTCAAAATGTGGAAATAAATGTATAACATGTTTAAATGAGAAAGAATGTAATAAATGTGAAGATGAATATATAATAATAAATAAAGAATGTATTCATTATTCAAATATTAATAAATGTAAAGAAACAAAAAATAATAAATGTTCAAAATGTTCATTTTGGTATGGAATCAATGAAGAAGGAACAAAATGTAATAAAGAAATTGTATGGTGGATGATAATGATAATTATCATCATTATACTTATTATCATCATTATAATAATTATAATTATAATTATAATGATTAATTACATTATAAAACTCAAAGAAAAGAAAGAACAAGAGAAAACAACAACAATATTTAAAATTTCACAATCAAATATCAAATTCATATCACTTGGAGATGGAATAATAACAAATAAAAAAGAAATAGAAATAGGAGAAGGAGAAGAAATTGAAGTAAATAAAGAAATTAGAGAATTAATATGTATTGGAAATGAAAAGAAAGAAAAAAAGAAAATACAAATAAGTAGAAAGAAGAAAATGAAACATATTCAATTAGAACAAAACCAAATATTATTACAATTGAAGGAGGATATGCATGTGAATTTGAAATATTCATTACAATCAAATGTACTACTAAAATTAAAGAACAAATAATGATAATTAGTAAAACACTTAATAAAACACAAGAAGAAATAATTAAAAGTATTTCAATTAAAGGAGAAACACAAATATCAACACGACTTGATCCAGATGAAATAAAAGAAGAAAATAAAATAGGAGAAGGAACATTTGGAATTGTATATATAGGAGAATTTAGAGGGAATCAAGTAGCAATTAAGAAAATGAAACAAATTGATAAAGATGAAGATAAAATGAAAGAATTTGAGAAAGAAGTAATAATGATAAAATTAGAAGTGAATATATTATTCATTTTTATGGAGCAGTATTTATTCCTAATAAAATATGTATGATAACAGAATATGCAAAATATGGATCAATACAAGATTTAATTAATAAAAGAACAAACACCGAAATACCAAATAAAATAAGAATTAAATTCATGATAGAATAAACAAAAGGAATTTCATATCTTCATTCAAATGGAATACTACATCGAGATATTAAACCAGATAATTTTCTTGTTGTATCAATTGATGATAATATTGGAATTAATTGTAAATTAACAGATTTTGGAAGTTCAAGAACGTTAATATGATAATAACAAATATGACATTCACAAAAATGATATAAACATTAAAATATAATACACATAAAATATTAAATAATTAACATTATAAAATAACATTATATATATTCATATTCAAATAATGTTACAAATCACTTAGATTCTTCTTTGATTATAAGTTATGTTTGTAAATTATTTTATTATATTTAGAATATTTCTTTCATATATTGTTCTATTTGTTTAATATTTATTTTGTTTAATTTAACATACTGAGTATTGTATTTCTTTCGATTATTACTTGGTTTTTAGTTGTAAGTTCATTGGTGATATAGCTGATCACTTTCATTCCAATTTCTCTGATTTCTGTTGAATTGATAACTTTCTTTTCTCTGCTTTGATAAATCCATGAATTTGGACCTATCCCATTCACACTTTCATTCTCTACATTAACATAAATCCCTTCATTAAATAAGAAATCTTCAAGTAAATGCATTGTTTCCATCCTTCTTCTCGATCTTTCTCTCCTTCTGATTGTTTTCACAATCGCTCTCTTATTTTTATGTATTTCAAAATATTCTTTTCCTCTTCTTTTGATAAATTTAGGTATATCTAAACTTTCTCCATTTCTTTCAATTCTTTTAATTCTAATAAATGGGACAGTCATTGTCGACTTCTTACTTGGTCTTGTTACAATAATTGAATAGTAATTTGAAAGAAAATAAATAATTGTTCCTTCAAGTAGAGATTCATTGTTTAATGTCTTAATATGTGATAAATATGTTTTATTTATTTTCTTTGACATCCTTATTTATGTTGTGTTTGTTTTTTTCTATCGATCTTAAAAACTATTTTAGAACTTCCTATTTTGTACCTCTTTTTCTTCCTTTTGTTTTTATTTCTTATTATTTTTCTGTCCTTTCCAATGACATATTCATTTCTCATTTTTTATTTTTTATTTTTATTTTTATTTTAATGATTCTTATGGATAAATACTTCTCATTCATCTCTTAACATTCAACATTTTGTTTTATTTAATCTCTTTTCAGTTGTTTATTATCATTCTTGTATTAATTTATACTCTCTTTATACTGAATTAGTTGTTTATTTCTATTTGTTTCTTCTTTCTTTTTATAAATGATTATTCATTTCTTATTTTATTCTTATTCAGTGTTGTATTGTTTTATACATATATCTAAAACAATGTGTTTTTGTTGTAGTTCTTGTTTAACTTCTTGTTTATAAGTTGTATTTCACAAAATGAAAACACTCTATTAAATACATTATCCATGTTATTATTCCTCTCTTATTCAATTAGTTATTGTACTGATTATACTCCAATATACAATTTGTGTTATCTTTTTTCTTATTCCTTAAAATTCTGTATTCTGAATCTTATTCATCTCAACACACATGATTTAAACATTATTTTATCTGAGAACACTTTATTTATATTGTTTGGTAATATTATGAAGATGTAAATATTATGATAAGTACTATAGTTAAAGTATTTCATTGTTTATTGTATTCAAAATTGATAGATTTGGAAAATAAGTATTATTCTAATGTGATTCAATAAATATGATATTCTCATTTAAAATATTTTCATTTATATTAAAACAGGTATTATAAATGAGATATTTCAAATGAAAATAATAAATTAATGATAATAAGTATTAATTTTATATTTAATAACAAATAACAATGAAATAAAAGTATAAGAATAATTAATATTATTATAAATCAATTCAATTGTTATAATTCTATTATTAAATATTATTTTAATTTAAATAAATTGAAAATATAAAGAATGAATAATAATTCAATATAATAATAACATAAATAATTATTTATATTATTTATTACATTTTAATATGTTAAATTTACTTTATTTGATTATTCTACTTTTAATATACATTATTTTATTACTTTAAATGTAATATTATTAATAAACTATAAGTAATAATTTAGTAAATACATTATTAATTTGTATTGAAATCTTATTAATTTATATTCAAACATGTTATTATAAGTTATTATATTAGTTTATATTTTTCATTATGATTATTTGTTTACATTTTATTAAGAAATATATCTTCTTATTTTATCAATTTAATACAAATAATAATAAAATTAAAATTTAATCAATTAATCAAATTTGATGTTCATTTAGAATTAATATTATCATAAATCCGATTGAATACAATTAAATAACTTTTTATTTTAATTTATTATGAATATTTATTTATCATATTCAACTTTGAAATATAAATAACAATTGAATTAATTTATCAGATCATATCAATATGATAATTTTTCTTCAATGTTAAATAAAATGATATAATTAGAATATTTATTAGAATCAACAGATTTCATATTCTCATTATGAATTAAATTTAATTCAATAATTAACTGATCACATATTATGTTTATTATGCAATGATAAAATAATTAACAAATAATTACTTTATTTATTGAATTAAATTTCATCATTCTTTTATAATCTTCTTATTTAATAATCTTATTAATATATAACAATATAATTAAATATAATAATTCATTCTTCTTTTATTATTCTTATTGCTTTAATATGTTTAATATTTTAATAAATGTTAATGAATTTAAATATTTTTATTAAATTATTGTATTATTTTATATTCATAATAAAATGAATATTGATATTGTTTTATTATTTAATACTTCTTTTTATTATTAATAATACTTTGATTTAATTAAATGTAGTAAATAAATGGAAATAATAAGAAATAAATTAAATGAACATTGTGTATTTAAATGAATAAATTTTAATTGAAACCAATTAAAAATAGAATAAAATTATTATCATATATTATTATTCACATTATTATATTATACTATTATCTCTTGTCACTATTACTATCTCTATCTATGTATTTTAATTATATTATGATTATTAAATTTATTTTGATTATATTTAGATACTTGTCATATTTATTATCACTTAATTTATAAATTCACTTTGAAATAGTGAAGAATTAGTTATAATTTATATTCATTGAATAAAATCAAATATAATTACTAAACCATGAAAAATGAAAGAAAAAAGAGGAACAGAAATAAAAAGAAAGAATGATATGAAAGAAAAAAGTGAAATTATGAAGTAGAAGAAGATGAAAAGAATAAAAGTAAAAAGTTGAGAATATAAAAAAGAAAGAAGATAAAAGGAGTAATTCAAAAAGAGTGATGAAATAATTAGTGTATTTTTTTATTACAGAAATTAGAAATATACAATAAAAAGTGTTTAATTTATTGGTACAAAATAATTAACAATATTTTATTTATGCAAATTATTTTATTCATTTTTTGTGATTTTTATTTATGTGTATAATTTATTCACTTATTTTGGTTCTCATTTATAGATATTTGATTAATGAAATATCAAATAATTCTCAGAATTATTTAGGTTTAAATGAATAGATACAATATTAACAGAAGAATGATTTAATGTAAATAAAATAAGAAGATTAAATAACATTCATTACTAAAATGGAGTAATGACAAAAAATGTATGTAGAAAGTTCATACCATAATAATAAATTTATAATGATTGTATATTATGTAATTTTCTACTTTGTTTTGTTATTTATTCATTTCTTAATTCATAGAAACAGATTTGTTACTATTTACTAAACAGATTTCATTTTAAATAACTTCAATAAATGTTAATATTATTTATCAAAT
>NW_001855633.1:0-1120 GCF_000209125.1 Entamoeba dispar SAW760
TTCACTTCTCAACATGATGAAAACATAATTGTAGTAATTCATATTTGATTTCTTTTCTTTGTTCTTCTTTTTTTATCTTTTTTCTTCTCTTCATTTTTATTTTCTTCCTTTATTATCTTCTTACTTCCTTTTTTCTTTCTCTTCTATTCTTTAATCCCTTTCTTTATCACCTCTTCTTTTTCTTATTTTATATCTTTCTTCTTCTTACTTTTCATATCCTTCTTTCTTCTCAGTTTTTCTATCTTTTTCTTTATCTCTTTTCCTATTTCCTCTCCTTATATCTCTCCTTTTTCTTTATTCTCTTCTATCCTTTTTCTTCTTATACCTTTTATTTCTTTTTCTTATTTCTGTTATTCTCTCTTATTTCCTTTTAGTGTTTGTTTCTATTTTTTATCCATTTCTTTATTTCTTTACCCTTTTATCCTTATTCTATTCTTTCTTCTCTCTATTCTTCTCATTCTCGTTATTATTCTTTCCTTTTTATTTCTACTTTATTTTTCTTTTATGTCTATTATTTGTTGATAATAGTATGTGATAAGAAGATACTTCTAGTATTTACTAACAAATTTGAAATGTATAGAATTCTCCATTTCAAATAAAACAAATTAATAAACTAAATTGAAAGTAATTCCAGTAGTAATAACAATAAATGGATTAGTTAATAAAGAATCAGTAAGAATGATAATAGAACATTGTATAATAATTCTATATGAAATAATGGTAAAAGATATAATAATTATAAACATGAAAGATGATGAAATAGTGTGGATATCATTATCATGAAAGTGAATACAGAGAAGTACCTCATGAACAAATTATTCAATAGAGAGTGAATGATGTAATCTCATCTGAACAATGTGAAGTAGAGAAATCAAGATCTACTCAATCTTATTTTATTAACTTTTATTTATTATTTAATAAAATAATACAATGAGTATGAATATTCCAAATAAAATAAAACAAGAATGAAATATGAACATTTTTATATTCGTCATTTCATTTATTGATAGATGAAATGTTCATATTCATTTATTGATTTTATTTTATATTCTTTTTTAGTTCTTATATTTCAATAAGTAATAATGTTTAATATTCTCATTTCATTTCAATACAATAATTC
>NW_001855632.1:0-2356 GCF_000209125.1 Entamoeba dispar SAW760
ATATCTATTTCTCTATATATCTATTCCTTTCCTATATCTCTCATTTCTTATATCTCTATTATTACCTTAGGGGATGTAGCTCAATTGGTAGAGCTTTCGCTTCGCATGCGAAGGGCAAGGGGATCGATACCCCTCATCTCCATTATTATGTATCTATTTATCTATTTATCTATTCTATATATATTATTATTATTATGTTTATTATTATTATGTTTTTTATTATGTTTATTATTATTATGTTATTTATGTTTATTATATTCTTATATGTTTATATGTTCTTATTATTATGTATATTTCTATACCTTTATCTATTTTTATATCTATTCTATATGATTATATGACTATACTATGTTCTTGTCTTCTATACTTATACTACCTACACTTTAACTTATTAACTTATTACCTTATTAACTTATTCCCTTATTATCACTTTATCACTTTATCACTTTATCACTTTATCACTTTATCACTTTATTATTACTAGTCTATACTATATGTGTGTATCTTATAGTCTGACTTATACCTTTATAGTTTTATAGACTTCATTATTTCTGTATTTATATATCAAAGCATTCGTGCCCGAGTGGTCTAAGGGGGCCGATTTAAGCTCGGCTATCGGAAGATGCGTGGGGTTCGAACCCCACCGGATGCATTCTTTTTATACACTTCACTTATATGTTTCTTTATATATTATTATATTATATATATCTATATTCTTATTTCTATTATTATTATTATTATGTTTATTATTATTATGTTCTTTATTATGTTTATTATGTTTATTATGTTTATTATGTTTATTATACTTATACACTTCTTATTCTACTTCTTACTATATTATCTTTACTTCTATTATATATGTATCTTAGTATTTATACTACTTATACTATCTTTCTTATCTATACAACTTATACAACTTATACAACTTATACAACTTATACACCCTTATGTATATGTACACCTTATTATGTATTTTATTCCTTTTTATTATTATTACTATTCCTATTCATTTTCTTACTCTTTTCCCTTTCTATAACGAAGCATTCGTGCCCGAGTGGTCTAAGGGGGCCGTCTCAAGAACGGCTATCGCAAGATGCGTGGGTTCGAACCCCACCGGATGCATTCTTTTAACTGTATCTTATATATATTGTCTTATTCTTATATATACTTTTAACTTTTTATTATCTATATATCTATTTCTCTATATATCTATTCCTTTCCTATATCTCTCATTTCTTATATCTCTATTATTACCTTAGGGGATGTAGCTCAATTGGTAGAGCTTTCGCTTCGCATGCGAAGGGCAAGGGGATCGATACCCCTCATCTCCATTATTATGTATCTATTTATCTATTTATCTATTCTATATATATTATTATTATTATGTTTATTATTATTATGTTTTTTATTATGTTTATTATTATTATGTTATTTATGTTTATTATATTCTTATATGTTTATATGTTCTTATTATTATGTATATTTCTATACCTTTATCTATTTTTATATTATTCTATATGATTATATGACTATACTATGTTCTTGTCTTCTATACTTATACTACCTACACTTTAACTTATTAACTTATTACCTTATTAACTTATTCCCTTATTATCACTTTATCACTTTATCACTTTATCACTTTATCACTTTATCACTTTATTATTACTAGTCTATACTATATGTGTGTATCTTATAGTCTGACTTATACCTTTATAGTTTTATAGACTTCATTATTTCTGTATTTATATATCAAAGCATTCGTGCCCGAGTGGTCTAAGGGGGCCGATTTAAGCTCGGCTATCGGAAGATGCGTGGGTTCGAACCCCACCGGATGCATTCTTTTTATACACTTCACTTATATGTTTCTTTATATATTATTATATTATATATATCTATATTCTTATTTCTATTATTATTATTATTATGTTTATTATTATTATGTTCTTTATTATGTTTATTATGTTTATTATGTTTATTATGTTTATTATACTTATACACTTCTTATTCTACTTCTTACTATATTATCTTTACTTCTATTATATATGTATCTTAGTATTTATACTACTTATACTATCTTTCTTATCTATACAACTTATACAACTTATACAACTTATACAACTTATACACCCTTATGTATATGTACACCTTATTATGTATTTTATTCCTTTTTATTATTATTACTATTCCTATTCATTTTCTTACTCTTTTCCCTTTCTATAACGAAGCATTCGTGCCCGAGTGGTCTAAGGGGGCCGTCTCAAGAACGGCTATCGCAAGATGCGTGGGTTCGAACCCCACTCGGATGCTATTCTTTTAACTGTATCTTATATATATTGTCTTATTCTTATATATA
>NW_001855631.1:0-1501 GCF_000209125.1 Entamoeba dispar SAW760
ATCTATTTTTAGAAATAATAGTTTCCATAATTGTTTTTCATATTCATTATCTTTCCATTTAGTAATATTATTCTGTATTCAATAATGTTCATCTTCTCAATTACTTTTCTTCCAATGAAATTTTTTCAATTTCTTCATAATTACTATTCATTTCTTCAATAATTTTTAATTTACCATCAATTGAACTTTTAATAAATAATTTTTCAATAACAAATGAACCATTTTTATTCATACTAATTCTCCAAATTTTTCCTCTTATCATTTCAATTAATTGATTATTTTCTTCGTTAGTATTATATTCAATTATTTTTTCAACAACATGACTTCCTTCTTTATGATTAATATATTCTTCAATTCTTTGTTCTTTTAATTGATAAAATTCTTTCATCATTTCTTTCTTTCTTTGTTCAATTAAAATTTCAAGAATCATACAATAACCATACTCAATAAATTCTCTTTTTCCTTTCATCCATTCTTTTCTTCCTTCTTCAAAAATATTTCCTCTTCCACATAAATGATTTTTAATTCTTTTAATAAATTCATCTTCTTCTTTTTTATTACCAATTTTTCTAATATTTTTCATAACATTAACTATTAACATAAAATATTTCTTTGAAATAATAATATCTATTTCTTTCATTATCTTTTCAATTACTTCTTTTATTTCTTCACTTTTTTCAATAAATATTTGAATTACATGATTTCCAATTCCATCATTAATTATTTCTGGTGTAATATATTTTTGACTAAATATTTTTAAATTAATATCATCCATTACTTTAATACTTTCTTCTACAATTATAGACCAATTTGGGTCATTAATTGGAATTGAATTATTATTAATAATTCTAATCATTTGTTTTCCAATATTACTCATTCTATTTCTGATTAATTGAATTATAATTGGAATACTTTCTATTTCTATTTCATGTGTTTCTTCATCTATTACATATTCACTTATTTTTTCTATTATTTCTTTATTTCTTTCATTCATTGAATATTGATTCATTACTTCAATCATTTCACTAATAACATGTGCTGAATATTTTCCTGTAATTATTTCTTTTATTGTGTATTTCTTTTCTTCTTCCATTTTATTCTCTTTTTCTTCTTCTTTTATTATTTTATATATTGGTTCTGTTATTATTTTATTACTCTCTTCTATTTCTTTTTCTTTCATTGTTCCAATTATCATTAAATATCTTTTATAAATACTTTCTATTACTCTTGATCCCATGGCATCATTTATTATTATGTAATATTTCTCATTCCCAATACTTTTCATCATTTCATCCAATTCTTCTCTTCCATACATCCCCACAAATTCTTCTACTAAAAATGATCCTTTTTTATTACAAAATATACTATCTTCTTCTCCTTTAATCCCTTCAACACTATTCCAAATAATACTTTCTCTATTTTCTTCATCTACTTTAACAATTCTACTGAGTTCTTCAAGATATCTATATGTTTCACTCATCTTTTCTTTCTCTTTCTCTTT
>NW_001855630.1:0-3915 GCF_000209125.1 Entamoeba dispar SAW760
GATATATTTATGATACTTTCTGTTTCTTATGAATTTATTTATTTATTTCTCATTTATTTAGTATCATTGTTTTATTCTTTTATTATATCATTTCTTGATATTCTTGATTAACTATTCATTTAAATTTTATATGAGTCATTTCAATTTTATAATAAAATTAAACACAAATGAATGAAATATAATCTAAGTATGAAATAGCTTATAGAACTATGTTTAAAAGTTAATGAACAATATTATTAAAAATGAAGATAGAGAGAAATAAATTAATTAGAAGAAGATGAATGTAATAATAAATAAAAGAATCATAAATATAATTGATGTACTATCAATATTAATATGTTTATCAGAATTATCTTCTGATTTATCATTAATTTTATTCTATGATTTATCAGAATTATCTATTTTTTATTATCTTGTTATCTTGTTTTTATTGTGATGAAATTTATTGTTATTATTTTTGTATTTCTTCTTGTTTTAGTTGTTTGTATTGTTATTGTTTATTATTTTCTAATTTGTTGTTTGTATTTCTGATGATGTTCATCTTTTAGTGTTGTTGTTAGTGATGGATTTGTGTTTCCTTGTGTAGTGAATTGATGAGAATGTTGTTATTGATGGTATTACTATTGTTGAAATTGATCCACTTGTTGTTTGTGTAATTGGTATTGTTGATTGTTCTTTTTCTTGTGATAGTGTTTGTAAATATTGTCATTGTTATTGTGAATCTCTTGTTGATATTGATATACCTGATTGAGATATTGAATCTATCGATGAATGATTTCTTAATATGCTATATTTCATTGTGATACAGATGGTGAATTTATTAATGATTTGATGGTGTTGGTTCTACTGGTATTGTTTCATATTTCAAATATACATTATAAATATTCTGAGTGTTATTAATCAAACAATTATATGATTGATTTAATGTGATTTCATCATTCTTATATTTGTTGTTATATTTATGTCATTTATTTGTTGTTGAAACAAACATATTATCTTATGTTTATTATCATCTTTAACTCATTGTTCATTATTGAATATTTCTAATGAATTAATAATTACAATAAATAATAAAAATGTAATTGTTGAATGATTCTAATTAGTTCTTCTCTTTACTAACTACAGTTAATTATTCTACAATAGAAATAGTAAAATTAGATTAACAATGAAATCAATGAAGTTTGTATTGAAATAATGTAAATTAAAATCAGATTATAATAAAGAAAGTAATGAGACTAATTAATGATAGTAATAGATGAACACTCATCTAAACTTACTAGAACAATCATGGACCTTAGGTTGAATGATAAGATGAATAAAAATGATTAATTAATTTAATAAGTATATTACAGGTAAAATAACAAATGAAATAAAGAACTACTAAATAATCAAACAATGATGAAAAATATAATAAATATAAGACTTTATAATATTAAAATAATAACATCAGAAGTTATCATAACAAACCATTTTTATTGTATTTATTAAATAAGAAAATAACAACTTTTAATTATTCAATTGTGTACTAAGTAAGAAATGTTACGTTGAGTAATATTAGACAACAATAGAATCTATTGAGACATATTAAACACTCACACAAATTATAACAAAATAAAGAAATAAAAGAAACAATATAGTGAGTTATGAAATAATGAGTAAATAAAATTAACAATTATTAAAACCAAATGATGGTTTTGTAAAACAGTCAAATGAAAAATAAGAATTATAATATATATATATATATATATATGAATGATATATAAAATATTTAGAATAAAACGAGTAATCATAAAATAAAGAATAACATAAATAATGTTGAATATTATCAATTTAAAAACAATACAACGTTTAAGTTGGATCGAAAGAAGAATATAATTAAAGGAATTTCAAATATAAATATATTAAATAATTTCAAATTATTTATGTAATATTCTTATGCAATTTCAGATTATACAGAAAATGGAAGGTTCTAAGAATAAATCTCTCAAAAATCTAAAAGATAAGATATATCACCATCAAGAAACAACTAGAAATTAGTTTTAAAATATAAATAATCAAAAATGTGAAATATTTCATATAACTAAAAAATGAGTATTTAGAGCCTAAAGAATATTTAAATGATTAATAAACAATATTTATGAAATTTTAAAGAAAAAGAACAGATGTTTAAAAAATACTGAGTACCATAACATTATATGAATAAGGTGTAAATATAATTATATTAAAAATAAAGTTACAATGATTATTGTTTCAATAGCTAAAAACTACTTTCATACAAAACAAGAGAATAACATATTTTTTAACAAAGAATAAAATTAATGAAATAATTAATTTGATTGTTTTTTGTTAACTTTTTCATTTTAATAGCTATGCTTCGTTTTTCTAATAGCAATACTTTGATATATCAAATATTTGTTCTAATTATTTAATTTACTTTAGTTAATATAATTTATTTCATTTAGAATTAAAAAACATCATTTTTACTTTTTGTTTAAGTTCTTCATATGTCTAGACTATAATTAAGGAATAAACATCATCAATTAAAAATAGTTTAAAGATAAACACTTATCGTGATAAACAAAAAAGGAAAGAGCACCAAAAATAACAACAGTTATGTAAATAGAAATACAACCAAAGAATATTTTTTATTTGAAAAGATGTTATTTTGAATAAACCAATAACTTTGAAAGGAGAAACACAAATATTAACACAATTGATCCAGATGAAATTAAAGAAGAAAATAAAATAGGAGAGTTTAGAGGAAATCAAGTAGCAATTAAGAAAATGAAAGAAATTGATAAAGATGAAGATAAAATGAAAGAAAAAGAGAAAGAAGTAATGATGTTAGATAAATTTCGAAGTGAATATATCATTCATTTTTATGGAGCAGTATTTATTCCTAATAAAATATGTATGATAACAGAATATGCAAAATATGGATCAATACAAAATTTAATTAATAAAAGAACAAACACAGAAATACCAAATAAAATAAAATAAATTCATGATAGATAGAACAAAATGAATAGAATATCTTCATTCAAATGGAATATTACATCGAGATATTAAACCAGATAATTTTCTTTTTATAACATTTGATGAAAATAAACAAATTAATTGAAAATTAACAGATTTTGGAAGTTCAAGAAACATTAATATGATGATGACAAATATGACATTTACATTTGATACGAACATCAAAATACAATATACATAAAATATTAAATTGTCAATACTATAAATAACTATCAGAAATATACTCATATTCAATAACAATAGTATGTTTAATAATCAGAGTATTTTGATATGTTAAATAGTCATAACCAAATATGTTTTAATAAAAATGATGCAATTATAAGTTTTATGAATGAATATTCTTAATTAATAAAATGTGTACAAAACATTTAATTTGTCTGAAATATAATAGTTTTAACTTTTAATAAATTTCTTTAGCAACAAAAAAAAGAATTTTAATCTATTTCTTGGAAATCTCTTTTAAAAAAGAATTTAAGACGAAATAATTCTTTGTCAAAATAACAAGTATATCCTCTTCTCTGAGACATTTCAATATGTCTATTTTCAATAATGAATTCAACGTCTTTATATTGTGAGTTTGATGTAATAACTAGTTTACAAAAGTTCTTGTTATCCATTTCTTCTATCCTATAATTAACTCTTCCATGAAAATTTGGGTATAAAATTGTTATTTCATAACCGTCAGTTATTTCATTTATTTTACCCTTCAATCATTAGTCATAGATGATGTTTTTTTATAGTAGTAATAACAAACAGTTGCTGTTGAATATCTTGTTTTTGGTTGAATTAAATTAATTCGACAATGAACTTGTGGAATTAGACTTTTATCTTTAGAATTAATAAAAGTATATTTATCAAACATTTGTTGCATTCTTTTTT
>NW_001855629.1:0-1416 GCF_000209125.1 Entamoeba dispar SAW760
GAATATATAATTAATAAATATTTGATATGAAAGTATTATGAGAAATATAAAGAGAAAAATAGAAACAACAAATATTACAAAATTAAAAAGTATTTGAAATAAAATTTCAAATGAAAACAAAGAATATGATAATATAACAAAATTGGAATGATAAAATAATAGATATGATCAAACAAATAAGAATAAAGTTATAAATAAATAAAATCAAAGAAATATAACTTTGTAATAGAATGAAAAATGAATATTTAAACAATAATGAATGAAAAATAAAAGAAATAATTAAGAAAGTAAGAGAAATTTTGATGAATAGTTGAAGTAATGATGAAATTAGAGAAAAAAATAAAAATAACAAGAATTGAGAATATTGAATAAATAATATAAAACAAAGAAAAATGTACAATAATCAATAAAAAGTTGAATGAACTTCAAATAATTTATTTTTACTATAATAATATTTACATAAGAAAACAAGATAATAATGAAAAAGAAAATAATAAGAATAGTTGAAATTAATAATAAATTAAAAATGATGAAATATAATGTATTAATTATGAATAATAAAAGAATGAAAATAAATATAAAATAAATAGAAATATCATATAATTTTATAAATAATAAATTATTTAATTTAATTATTAAATATAAAGTTTAAATATATAAATATGAATAAACTAAAATAAATATAATATTAAATATTATGAAATGATATATATATTGTTATTAATTATTTTATAATTATAATTATTTAATGTTTTATATATTATAAAATAAATTGTTATTATTTATTTAATTTCTATTTATTATATTCTTTATCTTTATATTTTATTTATTTTCATTTATCATTATTATTAAATACTTAACATTTTAAATAATAATGAATAATAAAGTAGTTAATTAAGTATTAATAGAACTTGTGTCTATTGTTCCTGGCTCAGGGGAGACTAATCCCGTCCCTTCGTCTTCGTCTTGTAGTTCAACTACATATGTTTGGTTGTGATCGAAACAGTGCTCCATGACGTCCATCATGTTTTTAATTACAACGTTTTTAATTTCTTTAGTGATGTCAATTTCGATTTTTAATTGTTTAATTAATTTAACACTTTCGGCATTTATTAGCCCATTAATCGAAATTACTACTGGAATTATTTTGACATCTTTTAATTTCTCTATTTTCATTAGCCTATTTTTTAATTCCTTATACATATTTCTTTTCTTCCAATAGGCTCCATTAATATTATGATCTGCCACAATAGTCATATCAAATATTAGACCAGTTTTATTCTTTTTATCTAGTACATATATGTCTGGTCTTTTATGATATAGTCCATCACTCTTTGGCATTATTTGTTTGTTCATATCATAGTGATGTCATTGTATGGACACTGTTTCATATGGGGTTTCTTGTATTGATTATTC
>NW_001855628.1:0-1001 GCF_000209125.1 Entamoeba dispar SAW760
TCAAATAACTTTTAGTGTACTAGTAATTGTTATAGTTATTATTAATTCTTGACGCAGTATAGATAAAATAATTTTTAACAATTCATTTTAATGATTAATGAATAAATGGATAATTAAATCATTTTCTATAAAAAGTAATAAATATCAAATAACTTTTAGTGTACTAGTAATTGTTATAGTTATTATTAATTCTTGACGCAGTATAGATAAAATAATTTTTAACAATTCATTCTAACATAATTTATTAATTATTGATAATTAAATCATTTTCTATAAAAAGTAATAAATATCAAATAACTTTTAGTGTACTAGTAATTGTTATAGTTATTATTAATTCTTGACGCAGTATAGATAAAATAATTTTTAACAATTCATTCTAACATAATTTATTAATTATTGATAATTAAATCATTTTCTATAAAAAGTAATAAATATCAAATAACTTTTAGTGTACTAGTAATTGTTATAGTTATTATTAATTCTTGACGCAGTATAGATAAAATAATTTTTAACAATTCATTCTAACATAATTTATTAATTATTGATAATTAAATCATTTTCTATAAAAAGTAATAAATATCAAATAACTTTTAGTGTACTAGTAATTGTTATAGTTATTATTAATTCTTGACGCAGTATAGATAAAATAATTTTTAACAATTCATTCTAACATAATTTATTAATTATTGATAATTAAATCATTTTCTATAAAAAGTAATAAATATCAAATAACTTTTAGTGTACTAGTAATTGTTATAGTTATTATTAATTCTTGACGCAGTATAGATAAAATAATTTTTAACAATTCATTCTAACATAATTTATTAATTATTGATAATTAAATCATTTTCTATAAAAAGTAATAAATATCAAATAACTTTTAGTGTACTAGTAATTGTTATAGTTATTATTAATTCTTGACGCAGTACATTTGAGATATTAATAATTATTAAAATAATAGTGTTCTATTTATAGATTATTTTTTGTTATTCATGTAGAAA
>NW_001855627.1:0-1743 GCF_000209125.1 Entamoeba dispar SAW760
AAACGAAGTAGAAAGATATAACTAATAATTTACAAATATCTTCTTCTCATATTTAATCATAAATACTTTCATCTAATTGTGTTGTATACTATTTTTTTACCTTTTAAACATTTAACAAGAATTATTTTTCAACATGATAATTCATTTCAATGATCTATCAAACATAAACACAATGTTTTAAACAAACAATGAAGACATTCATTACATTTAGACAACAATTATGAAATAATTAACAACATCACAAAACATTATAATAATATAATGATGGATACGAATAAAATGCATAATTTCGTTACCTTATCCAATTAACTAAAATACAAGATGGAGTAATATTCAGTGTGTACAGGAAAGATAAAATATTAAAAAATGAATAAAATACTATCCATTTTGTAAATACAATATATCAAAAATAGAACATATTCTATTATCTTGTATTGTTCATAAAAACACAAATTGAGAAATATGACCATATTATATTATCATATTAGATAATAAGAAAATATAAATGAAATAAACAATATAAAAAATCAACATATGAAACAATGTTCTAATACAATGATATCATTATGATATTGAATAAACAAATAATTCCAAAAAATTGATGGACAATATCATAAAATATCAGATATATATGTAATAAATAAAAAGAATAAAACTGATCTATTATTTGATATGATTATTGTTGTAGATCATAATATTAATGGAATATATTTGAATAAAAGAAATAAATATAAAGAAATGAAGAATATGATAATTAAAAAAGAGAAATTAAAAGATATCAAAATAAATACAGTAGTAAATTCAATAATAAATGTAGAAAGTATTAAATTAATTAAACAATTAAAAATCGAAACTGATAACATAAAAGAAGTCAAAAACCTTGTAATTAAAAATATGATGGACGTCATTGAACACTACATCTATCACAACCAAACATATGATGTTGAACTATATGATGAAGACTCATTGATGGGATAGTCTCCCCTAATCCAGGAACAATAGACACAAGTTCTATTAACAATTTATTAATTGCTTTTTATTTATTGTTTTGTTGTCATCAATTATTTTAATAATTTATGTTATTGAAGTATTTTATTAGTTTTATTTTATTCATTCTAACATTAAATATATTAATTAAAATGATTATATCTTTTATTATTCTATTTATTAAATATATAATGAAATAATTAAAGTAATAACTATTAATTTATCTATTTATTAAATTAATTAATTTATTAACATTAGTTATTTATAAAAGAAATATTCTTATTATTTAAAAATATTTTTTATAATAAATTGAAATAATAAATTGAAAAATATTAATTAGTTTTAATATTTGTTTTATTTTATTCTTTTTTGATAACAATATTATTAATTTTTCATTTATCATTATGTTTTGTTTTTTATTTAATTTGTTGTTAATGAATAAAATTATTATTTTATTTTTAATTATTATTATATAAATTAATTTTTATTTAATATATTAATTAATTTTGATAAATAAATAACTAATTAAATATATTTATTATAAAATGATTATATCATTTAAATAATTTATTATATTTATTAAATGTTAATATTTTTATTAGTATTATTATTTATATAAATTAATTAGATATTATTTATATGAAAATTATGATTTAAATAAAAATATTTATAAAATAATATATTTAAATTTAAATTATATATTTTATTTTATATTTATTTATTGGTATTTATTAAATTATTTATTTTATTTATAAA
>NW_001855626.1:0-2188 GCF_000209125.1 Entamoeba dispar SAW760
TATAACATTCATAAAATACTGGGAAGATAAAAAAAGGGATATATAAGTTATATAAATGTTATAAGTTATATAAATGTTATAAGTTATATAAATGATATAAGTTATATAAATGATATAAGTTATATAAATGATATAGATATGATATAGATATAGATATAGATATGATATATAAAAGACATAAGAAAGATAAGATATAAAATAAACAGACTAGGAATAATAATAAAAGTACATAGTCATATAATAATATAATAATATAAGAAAATATATGATAGTCATAGTCATAAGTAAGTAGGATAACGGTAGGTTCATATCAAGTAGGATACACCCGTTCCCATCCGAACACGGAAGTAAAGATGCTTAGAGCCTGATCAGTACCATTATGTTCACACAGATGGGAACGTCAGGTAATCTACCTTTTTGTTTTTATATAGAGAGTTTTTTTTTAAATAAAGGAATAAAGGAATAAAGGAATATAGAAATATAGAAATATAGAAATAAAGGAATATAGAAATAAATACATACATAGATATATAAATAAAGATATATATAAATAAATAAATAAAGAAATATATATATATATATAAATAAAGAAATATATATATAATAGAATATAAAGGTTATAGAAGTTGAAAGGGATTAAAGTAAAGTAATCTAGTCAATAAAAAGACGAGCTTGGCAGGGATCGAACCTGCAATCCCCAGATTCGTAGTCTGATGCGTTTCCATTGCGCCACAAGCCCTATAACATTCATAAAATACTGGGAAGATAAAAAAAGGGATATATAAGTTATATAAATGTTATAAGTTATATAAATGTTATAAGTTATATAAATGATATAAGTTATATAAATGATATAAGTTATATAAATGATATAGATATGATATAGATATAGATATAGATATGATATATAAAAGACATAAGAAAGATAAGATATAAAATAAACAGACTAGGAATAATAATAAAAGTACATAGTCATATAATAATATAATAATATAAGAAAATATATGATAGTCATAGTCATAAGTAAGTAGGATAACGGTAGGTTCATATCAAGTAGGATACACCCGTTCCCATCCGAACACGGAAGTAAAGATGCTTAGAGCCTGATCAGTACCATTATGTTCACACAGATGGGAACGTCAGGTAATCTACCTTTTTGTTTTTATATAGAGAGTTTTTTTTTAAATAAAGGAATAAAGGAATAAAGGAATATAGAAATATAGAAATATAGAAATAAAGGAATATAGAAATAAATACATACATAGATATATAAATAAAGATATATATAAATAAATAAATAAAGAAATATATATATATATATAAATAAAGAAATATATATATAATCGAATATAAAGGTTATAGAAGTTGAAAGGGATTAAAGTAAAGTAATCTAGTCAATAAAAAGACGAGCTTGGCAGGGATCGAACCTGCAATCCCCAGATTCGTAGTCTGATGCGTTTCCATTGCGCCACAAGCCCTATAACATTCATAAAATACTGGGAAGATAAAAAAAGGGATATATAAGTTATATAAATGTTATAAGTTATATAAATGTTATAAGTTATATAAATGATATAAGTTATATAAATGATATAAGTTATATAAATGATATAGATATGATATAGATATAGATATAGATATGATATATAAAAGACATAAGAAAGATAAGATATAAAATAAACAGACTAGGAATAATAATAAAAGTACATAGTCATATAATAATATAATAATATAAGAAAATATATGATAGTCATAGTCATAAGTAAGTAGGATAACGGTAGGTTCATATCAAGTAGGATACACCCGTTCCCATCCGAACACGGAAGTAAAGATGCTTAGAGCCTGATCAGTACCATTATGTTCACACAGATGGGAACGTCAGGTAATCTACCTTTTTGTTTTTATATAGAGAGTTTTTTTTTAAATAAAGGAATAAAGGAATAAAGGAATATAGAAATATAGAAATATAGAAATAAAGGAATATAGAAATAAATACATACATAGATATATAAATAAAGATATATATAAATAAATAAATAAAGAAATATATATATATATATAAATAAAGAAATATATATATAATAGAATATAAAGGTTATAGAAGTTGAAAGGGATTAAAGTAAAGTAATCTAGTCAATAAAAAGACGAGCTTGGCAGGGATCGAACCTGCAATCCCCAGATTCGTAGT
>NW_001855625.1:0-1032 GCF_000209125.1 Entamoeba dispar SAW760
GTTTATCCTATTATTACCCTTCTTATTACTCCTTATAACTTTATCCTATTATTACCTATTCAACTTATGCTTATCATATTTACTTTATCATATCTACTTTATTATTTCTACTTTATCATTTCTGCTTATCATATCTACTTTATCATTTCTGCTTATCATATCTACTTTAACATTTCTGCTTAACTTCTGCTTAACTTATGCTTACTGAAAGCTTCCGTGGCTCAGTCGGCAGAGCGAACGGCTGTTAACCGTTAGGTCCTTGGTTCGATCCCAAGCGGAAGCGTCTTTTTTACTATTATTATTAACCTTTATGCTACTATTATTATTATTATCATCTTATTCACTTATTATTATATTATTATATTATATTATTATGTTCTTTTTTTATTCCCTTATTCCCTTATTCTTTCTCTTTAGTAGATATATTCTTATATTTCTATTTCTATTTATTATACTTATACATGTATATATGTATATATCTTTTTATACTTCCTTAGTATTTTACTTAGTATTTTACTTCCTATATCCTTATTAGATGTACCTACTTTATACTATTACCTATATGCTATTCTTATCCCTTTATACTATACTATTCTATTCCTCTTATACTATTCTTATCCCTTTATACCTTTATATTCTTATACTTTTATACTTTTATACTTTTATACCTATAACCATTTATACCTTTATACCTTTATACCTTTATACCTTTATACTTTATACTATTTCCTCTTATACCACCTATTCTTATTATAAAAATACGCCCCCCGTGGGGCTCGAACCCACGACCGCGCGGTTAAGAGCCGCGCGCTCTACCGACTGAGCTAGGAAGGCTCACAGATTATTAGTATTCTTGACTTCTAGACTATGACTATATTTATATATATTTTTTATATTTATTTAAATTTTATTTTATTATTTATGTTTATTTTATATATGTAATGACTTATTATATTTATTCCTTTTTATTTCTATATTTCTTTATATATTATATATTACTTATTACTTATTACTTATTACTTATTTTATACC
>NW_001855624.1:0-3559 GCF_000209125.1 Entamoeba dispar SAW760
ATGTAATTCCACATATACATAATTCTCCAATAAATACTCCAATCAATAATAATGTAAAAATAAATGATATAGACATTGTTGCTCTTATATATTTTTCTATTCTTTTATTAGAAATAAATGGTGGTATTAAACATGGAAATACACAATACAATATTTGTTTAAAAATATTTGTTTCATTCTCAAATGGAGTTAAATATCCATCAATATCAACAAATCCATCTTCTTTTTCATTTGAATGATGTGGAAGAAGTATTGTACTAAAACTAAATCCTTGAAAACTTTCTTCACTTGAAGAAGATGAACTTCCATCTATTCTAATTGTTGTTTGATTATTTTCTTTTTGTTCTTCATTATAAAGAGAGACAAGTGTGGTATTTTCCATTTCTCTTTTAATTCTAATTTCATTAGTTTTTTTTATCAAGTCAAATAATTCTTCTTTTGCCTATTTTCCAATAATTTCCTTTATTACAAGCCTATTATGATAGTCACATGCCTACCATTTCCTTTTTTTTGCCTTATTGAAATTTTATAATAAATTTTATTAAATTTTATTAAATTTTATTATTTTTATAATTTTGAACAAATTTAGATTAAAATAGAACATTATATTTTCTTTTTAACTAACTCTCTCCTTTTCTTATTTTCTTTCTTACAAACAAAAAATTATAATTGTAATTGATTTATTAAAGACTAAAATTTAACAAGAACAATCATTGGTTGTTTGAGAACTTCTTTTTGGAAGATTTTCTTGTTCTTGTGTTATTTCAATAATTTCGTTCTTTTTTTCGCTTATGTGAAGATTTCTTTTGATAATAATAGATACCATTTCTTGAAAGGCTGTGTCAATATTAATATCTTTCTTAGATGAAGTTTCAATATATAATGGAATATCATTATTAGAAACAAATTTCTTAATAATATCTTCAGGAACTCGAACATTATTTTCATCAGTAATTAAATCTAATTTATTTCCAACTAATACTACAGGAATATTTTTACTTTGATCAACAAGACTATAGAAATCGTCTAACCAATCTTTACAATGATTTAATGATTCCATATTATCTAAACTGAATACAATAAATATCCCTTTAATATCAGTAAAGAAAACACGTGAAACTGATCTAAATCGTTCTTGTCCAGCAGTATCCCAAATTTGTATTGGATAACTTTGATTATCAACTACCACTTCTTGATCTGACATCTCAATTCCAATAGTTGATTCATATAAATCTTTATATTTATGGAAACAAAACCTTTGAACAATACACGTCTTACCAACTCCCATATCTCCCAATAATCCAATTTTGATTTTATTTGCCATGTTATTTATATTTATCTTTTTAAGTTCTTTTGAGATGCTTTTCATAAAAATAGTATTTTCTTTTTATCTCTTCTACTTTAAAGTTAAATTTGTGTTTTTTATTTTCTTTCTTAAACTTCCTCAGAACTTTTAACATAATAAACCTTCTCTCTCTTAAACTTAACTGACTTGGTCTATGAAAATACCCAAATAATGATTACTCTATTAAATAAAATGAAATTTTAAATACATTTTTATCAAATGGACATCTATAAACAAAAGATAGATTCATTAGTTGATAGTTTTAAACAATTAACACGTTCTCAAATTGAAATAGTTTATGGGTTCTTTCATAATGACTTTGATAAGACATCAAAGTGTTTAATGGAAATCATCGATGATATTAAAACATCAATCCCATTAACAAATTATAAAATTACATTTGAATCAGATCAAAAACAATTACCAGTTATTCCTGAACAATTGAAGTTTGTTAAATACAAAAAGTACCGTTTTATGACTATTGAACCGATTAAAAAAAATGGTTATAATCACTGTATTGGATCAGTTTACTTTACTAAGTTTGAAAAGATGTCACCTGCAGTGTTTGGGAATAAACACCAAAATAAAACAATGAATGAAAAAGATGAAGTAATTGAAAACGATAATGTTGAGATTCAAGTATTAGGTAGTTCGAGTTGTATTGATAAAGATGAAACTTCTAATACTAAAATAGATGATGCACTTAGTAAAAATGGGACTAAAGAAGGAAAAAGTATAAATGAAAAAGATATTATAAAAACAATTAATCCAACATTAACAGTTGATGAAATCCATCTATGCCAACAAGAAAATACTATTTTGGATCATATAATTGAAGAATATATCAATAATAAGACAGTATCAACTATACCAACATTTTCACCAATTTGTATATCACCAAATGAAGATAATTCCATAGAAATGGAAGTAAAAAATAAGAATGAAAATGTTTTAATTAAATACACAATTCCAAGAAAGATAAAGTATGAGAATATCTGGATAGGAATATACGATAGATATGAAACAAATTTACATAACTTTATTAAAAGAATTGAATTAAAAGACAAAATAACTGGAAAGATTCAATTTAATGAGATTAAAAGAGGGAAATATACTGTTCGAATTTTTGTTAGTGAAACAAATGAAGGAAGTTTTCAACCTAGAAGTAGTTGTGATGTAGTTGTTGGACCAATTGTTTTCATGACATGCAATATTGTTTGTTATAATAGCAAAAGAATGTTAGAAGTAAGAGTAAGTGAAGAAGGAGAAATGGGATGGATAGGAATCTATCCACATCATCCAACAACAAGAAATGAAGACTACATCATTTGTACACCAATGAGAATGAATTATCCAATAGAAATGAATATAACAGAACTTAAAAAAGGAACTTATGAATGTCGTTATTTTAGCAAAGAATCAGGAGATGGAATGTTTAGTAAAAGTTATCATTGCTCAGGTTCAAAAATATTAAACATAGATTAAAAAAAAAGTGAATTTATTATATTTCTTAATTTACTCTTCTTTCTTCTCATCATGTTGTGTTTTTTTATTGGAATAAATTAAAATAGTAAGTGGTTGTTCTACAAGATATGAGAAGATGCAATAAACGACAATTGACCAAATTGAAAGAATTAATCCAGTTGATGAATAATAATACAAAGCAGAGCTAATAAACAAAAGAGCACCACCAAAATACATTGGGTGTGGAACAAATCCAAATGGGAATGAAGTTATCATTCTAGTTATTAATATCTTTTTGTATTTAATTATTAATTAAATATACAACTAAACAATAACAAACTCATCGAAAAGGAATCCAAAACAATCACCTTCATATGTTCCTTTAAATCCAAGTCTATAGAATGAACTAATAGAAAGAATCCAACCAAAAATTTGAATAGGAATAGCAACAATATTAACTAAAGTTGGAATAGAACTAAGGAATATTATTCACGTATTATTGAATTATAACTGTTTTAATTAATCTCATATTTTCATTCAAAAAATAAAATAAAAAGAAATCAAATCTGATTTATTTAACACTTAGTATTTCATCATGTTGAGAAGTAAGTAAATCAGTTTATTCAACACATTTTAGCTCTATTGAATTTATGTTTTTTCAATCATTCTTGAACTGAATAGTTCATCATTTAAGTTATCTAAATTTTTAATTTGAATTAAATGAGTATTAAAACTCTTCATTTTTTATAA
>NW_001855624.1:3659-10236 GCF_000209125.1 Entamoeba dispar SAW760
GTGAATAAATCAACAACACTATGGCTATGGTTGTTCTCCTTTATCTTCAACAATTAATTAAAAGGATCCATTTTTTCTTAATAACCTCATATAATCAACTCAAAAATATCCCCATCAAAAACTCTACGTGTTGATAAATAGATAACACTGCCATCATAATAATTAAAGAATTTAATGACTATCTCTATTTGTCCATCTTCTCAGAACTCTTTATAAACAATTCATTCCTTATAAATAAAAATACAGAACTAGTTTGATTTAAAAAGAGAATGAATAAAAAAAGTAATTTATAACAAAAATATAAAAAGAAAGAAGAATAAAAAAGAGAAAAATAAAAAGGGTTATAAAAATGGGAAAAGGGTTATATTGATAATATAAAAAAAAAGGAAAAAAGAAAAAAGAACTTGTAAACTAAAGAAACCAGTATTTATTGTTACTAATGACTGATCCAACTAATCAAATTCCAGATTATGTTCCAACTACTGAAACTAAAATGGACATTGAACCAGCAAATAAAGATAATTATGTAGGAACAGTTGCATTCAGTAACATGAATCTCAAAAAAGAAATATTAATGGCTATTACTGATTGTGGATTTGAACACCCATCTGAAGTTCAATCACAAGTTATTCCTAAAGCATTATTAAAACAAGACATTTTATGTCAAGCTAAATCTGGAATGGGTAAAACAGCTGTATTTGTCATTTCAATTTTAAATCAAGGACTTTGTCTTGGAGATTATGTATCAGCATTAGTTATTTGTCATACTCGTGAACTTGCATTACAAGCACAAAAAGAATTTGATAGAATGAAAAAAAGACTTTGTGAAGCAACAGGAAAAGAAATTCCAACAGGTACATTTGTTGGAGGTGTTGAAGAAAAAAAAGATATTGAATTTATTAAAACACATAAACCAACTATTGTAATTGGTACACCAGGTAGAATTGCATCTCTTGTTAGACAAAAAGCATTAGATTTAAGTAAACTTGATACATTTGTTATTGATGAATGTGATAAGGTTCTTGGATCAACAAGTGAAATTGAAATTGGAGAAATATTTATTTCATCACCAAAAGAAAAACAAGTGATGATGTTTTCAGCTACTATTTCAGAAACAAATAAAGGTATTTGTAGAAAGTATTTAAAAAATCAATTAGAAGTGTTTATTGATGATGGAGAAAAATTATTCCTTCATGGTCTTCATTTATACTTTAAAAAATTAGGAGATAATGATAAAAAGAAAACATTTATGGATATTATCGATTATATTGATTTCAATCAAGCAATTGTTTTTGCTGAAAATAGTGAGAGATGTCGTGTTCTTGTTAAGAAATTAAAACAAATTGGATATCCATGTGGTATTTTATATGGTAGAATGGATCAAGAAATAAGAGAAAAAGAATATCAACGATTTAGAGATGGAGAGAGTAGAGTTTTAGTTTCTACTGATTTATGTGGAAGAGGAATTGATGTAGCTAAAGTAAATCTTGTTGTTAACTTTGATATGCCTAATGATTCTGATCAATTTTTACACAGAGTAGGAAGAGCTGGAAGATTTGGAACTAAAGGAGTTGCTATTTCATTTATTGATACTGAAGAAGATGATAAAGTTTTGAAAGAAGTCCAATCAAGATTTGCTGTTCAAATGGATGAATTACCAAGTTCATTGAAGGATATTCCCACAAGTTACTACAAATAACTTAAAACTACAATTGACTGGTTTTTATTTTTGAAATGAAAAGAATTAAACTAAAAAGTTTATTTTCTTTATAATAATACTTTTCTTAATGAAATTGGAGGAAGAATAAGTCTAAATGGAAGAGATATACATCCATAAAAACATCCTGGTCCATATTTTTGAATTGAGTTAACATTTATCTCCTGAAGAAGATGACATTGTGAAAAACATCCTTTTGGTAAAATTGTTAATGAAGTTGGAAGAATGACTTGAGTTAATTCATCGCATCCCTCCAAACTTGATATCCCAAGAATTAAGTCTGAATTTGTAAATTTCATACTATTTAATGACTTACAATTACAAAAAGAATGATAACCTATATAACTTAATGTTGATGGTATTTTGATATGATTAAGACTTAAACAATTTAAAAAACATTCATCTTCTATTCTTTCTAAATGATAGTTCATTTTAATTCTTTGTAATGAAACACATTCTGCAAAACATCGTTTAGGAAGTATTTTTATTGATGTTGAAAGTGTTATTGATATTAAACTCTTACAACGAAAGAATGCTTGTTCTTCAATATGGTAAATATTATTAGGTATAGTCATTAATCTTATTGAT
The DNA here is from genome assembly GCF_000209125.1 of Entamoeba dispar SAW760. Classification (NCBI taxonomy): domain Eukaryota; phylum Evosea; order Mastigamoebida; family Endamoebidae; genus Entamoeba; species Entamoeba dispar. The sequence goes on from NW_001855624.1 coordinate 5,965, forward strand.
GATGATTTAAAACAATCTTTACCTATACTCTTTATTGCAGGGTCTCTTGGAATCTCATATCCATATCTTTTCATATCATTTTTTGTGAATTTGACATGAAGATACTGTACATTTGGTTCTTTACCAATGAATGTGTCATATGAAACTTCACAATGAATAACATATTGTAAAACATCTTCATAAATTATATCATTTGAAGAATAAATATGTTGTGTTTCAAGTGATGTAAACATTGTTCTATCGTTTTGACTTAATAAAGGAAATGGATTAAAGTGATAAAGGTCAACAATACCATAATACTTCTTACAAACACTCATAACATTGATATAATCATCTTTTGTTTGAAAGTATTTTCCAATAATTAACATACTATGTCTATCAACCATTCATTTATTTTTTCTTAGTTCTTTTAAAAAAAAAACTAATTAACATTATACCAAAACCATCTACTAAAAAACATTTTAAAAAACTTACATCAAGGTCGAGATAGGTCTTAACATCATCACAACAAAAAAAAAAAAGAAATATCTTTGAGAACAATTCATGTTTTTCTTATATTTAAAAACCAGAATATCTTTTTTTTCTAAGATTAGAACAAACAATAAATATCAATTTTTATAAAACTGTGTTTAATCTAGATAACATCTTACAAACTTCAAAAAGGTTGACATTTATATCAAATAGATACTACCAAACAGTTTATTTCTCAGAAAAATATCTAATTTTAAAAGTTTAAGAACAACTATTCTAAAACATTTAAGAAATAATAAATTCAATAAGAAATGAAATAAATAATATAATAAAATTAACTAAATAAATTGTGTATTCATTAAACACAATATTTAATAAAAAAACAGATTGTGAAATAAGTGAACTTATTTTTAGTTTTTATTATTAAATTAGTTAAGGTCTTTTGAAGAAGAAATTTTGAATGGGTTTTATTACTATCTCATGGTAATACTATCTAGATAAAAAGAATTTTAAATTACACTCTAAGTTATCTGTTAGTTGACAAAAGAATAAAACAAAGTACCTTATATTATCGAGAAATACTAGAAGAAAAAAAAACAAATAGAATTATGTTCTAATCTATTCATAGAGAAACTTCTGTTAAATATATTTTTGCTTTTTGAATGGAAATTTGTTTTTAATAGAAGAAGAAACAAAAAGATGAAAGTGAATTGAATTTCTCAAACCTTCTACATAAAATAAACATTAAAAAGTAACAATGCTAGTTCATTAACAAAATCATTTTATCTCCCACTTTGATGAATGTGCCTCAATTCTTTTCTCCTTGTTGTACCACCACAACGTATCCACTGAACGTCTGCTCAAAGCAATCTTCATGTAATTTCTTTTCTGTACCAAACCAAATTTGCTCTACCCACCAAACTAATTGTCTGTACCATCAAGAACCAGAACCATTTAGTTGTTCTATAAACCAAATTAGTGAAACTCCAATGGAAGAAGATTACTCTTTTAATGATGAAGTTTTTGACCTTGAAGATTGTGGTGAATTCACTGACGACACCTCAGACTCAGTAGATGCACTCGCCTCTCAATTACTTGAAACAGTTGAAAATATTAAAAGACAATCTCAAGAAACAAATAAAATTCTCCAAAACATTATGAACATGAATAAACCAAAATAAATAACCATTTTTGTTTTATTTAATACACCAAAATAAACCTTGTATTATTCATTTATTCATGTAGTAACTCAAAGGTCTTTCTTTTCTTTTGTTTGTTTTTTAGATTATAAACGTGATATAATATTTTATGTAATAAATAACAAAAATAAATATGACAAATAAAAGAAATTCATAATTATTGGTTATCAAGAGATTGCCTTGGATTTCTTCTTCCAAAGAAAGCTCTTCGTTGTGGGGTGCTTGAGGGTTGTGGGACTCCTTGGACAACAGAGTTTGTTGGCTGTTGTAATGAGCTGTGTGAAACAGAAGTCTGTAATGGAGCAGGGGATTCATTTTGATATGCCTTCTCATTTGGAGTAACAGATTCTAGTCCTTGTGCAGTTCCAACAGGAGTTCTTGGAATGAATGAATACCTTCTTTTAAAAGAAGAGTTATGATCAGCAAATGTTCTTCGAGTAACAGGAGTAGGAGATTGAGTTGGTTCAGTTTCAGATGGTTGGCTCAAAACAGTTTGAGGACTTGAAGAAACTGGTTTTTGGCCCCATAAAGAAACTTTTCCTGTTTGTTGAGTTGGAGATGGTCTTGTATTTGAAACAATAGATTGAGAAGAATCAATATTAGATGGAGAAGAACCTTTTGGGGATGTTATTAGGTCTTTAGGCTCTTCATCAAGGGCACACCTATTAAATGCTTTAATGTCATTGAAATTTAATGAAACACCAAAATGAGCAGTTGCAGGTTGAGTTGGACTTTGAGAGTTAGTAATATGAGAAGGGGTTTGACTTCCTTGGGGAGTAGACGTAATTTCTTCTACTTTTTTAGAAGTGTCCAATACCTCTTGTAGATTCATTGTATGAGGTCTTTCATTTAATGACTCTGTCACTGGTTTTCTTCTAAATGTTCCTAAAGTCACACGAGTACTTGGAGAATTTGTTTTATTTGGAACAGACGCTGGACTTGATCCTTCACTTTCTATAGCTTTTTTATTAGATTGGGTATTATCGTGTGTTAAATTAGGAGAAGTTGTTTTTGATGAAAATGTTTTTGGACTTTTTGTTCTGTTAAAGAAACAAGGAGATTTACTAACAGGTTTTTTAACAGGTGTTGGGACTTCAAATATACCATTATTTTTGAAGTCAATTGGATTAGTGGATTGGAGATAATTCTTAGAGAATAATGAGTGAGTTGCAACACATGTATATTTTGTGTCTAAAAATGCTGCAATTGATAAAATAGTATTTTTGCGTTCTTCAAAAATAGTTCTTGGACTTTCAGAATTTGTAGAATGACTTAATAGTACAGAAGATATAAAAGAAGGAAGAGTTTCGAAAGGAACTAATTGGGACTCTAAAGCAATTCCAGTTTTTTGATTTAATTGAACATTAAATAATTCTGAAGTAGTTGGACTAATAATAAATTGTAATTCTGCATCATAATGAGATAGTTTATCAGGAGACCCCCAAATAATTATTGCCTTATAATTAGTGTTTGGAAGAATATTATTTAAGACATCTATTTGGTAATTAATTCTAAAGCCATTATCTTCTTTAACAAGTGAATTTTTCTTTTCATTTTCATTTTGAATTAACTGTAATTCACCAAGATTATCAATGAATGAAATGTATTGATTTGTTATATGATCTGATTTAATTAATACTTCATATTGACTAATTAGAGAAATCTCATCAAGTTTTTTTAATTCTTTAAATAGGTCATCCCCAACAATAAGTTCTTCTACAGGGCTATTAGTTAAATGGTTAAAATTTAATAAAGTAGATAATAATCTTTGAAGGAAAAATTCATTAAATACAGTACATTTATAATTCTTCCAATTCTTTTTAGAAATAATAATTGGGTCATGTAATATACCATTTTTCATTATTTTACTATTTTTTTCTTCTTGTTTATTAATAGAATTCATAAGCTCACTAATATTAATAAAATCATTTTTTTCAGTCCATGAACTTTTTGTAATTTCAATTTCTTTATGGTTGTCTTCAATATTTGGACATGAATAATCAATTCTTGTCCACTGTATTTCTTCATCATGCATTTTCATAGTAAAAATTTGTTTTCCATAACGAGTACGAATAATACAAAGAAGAGTATTTTCAATCCAAGGTAACTCTATTATAGAAAATATTGCTTGTTCAAATACATAATAACAATGAATAGAATTTTCCCAGTCAGATGATTTGTTTATTAATTCTTTCTTTAAAATTAATTCATTAATATCTTGGTTATTTTCTATGGAATGAAGATAAGTATTAATAAAAGAATTATATAATTGAATATCATATTTAAATAATGAAAGTGTATTTTCGTTTTCAATAATTTTATTCATTTTATCTATTAAATTCATTGTAAATAATAATTCAGCTGGTTTCATAAATGAATAACAATAAGTAAAATAACAAGAATATATATTAAGTAATGGACATACTGATTGTAAATTATCAATTCTATAACTAATATACTGTTGTATTAATAAGAAAATATCTTTTACTGATTCTTTATAAAAATGATATCGATAAATTAAAATAATTCTAAATAAGTCAAGAAGTGATTCTAAATTTCCAGATGAAATAGAAGAGAACCATTCATAATAATTAGAACTTAA
>NW_001855624.1:10336-14233 GCF_000209125.1 Entamoeba dispar SAW760
AATAATTAGAACTTAATAATGGAATAAAATTGGATAAAATAATATCTGTATTTATTCCTTTATCTCTTTTACTATTTATTAATGAAACTATAACTCTTCCTAATGTAGTAAATACTTCTTCTGTTTTAATTGGATCAATTTTAAGAAATTCAAAACAAATATTTAATACTGAAATAATAAAAGGTTGTTCAGAACTATTTTTTGATAATGAAGAAAGAATTTGATCTCTTTGTTCAGTAAAAATTAATTGAATTTTTTGTAATAATTTAATAGAAATTGGTCTAATTTCTTCTGTTGTTCCTTTAGGCTCTTTAGATATTTTAGTAATAGCATAAATAATGTCATTAAAAATAATATTGCTAGTTGTTGATATTGACTCAACAATTTTATAAGTTTCTGATATAGCGCTAATAATAACAATAACATTTGAAGAAGTAAGACATTTTGATAATGAATAATAAAGTTTATAATAAAATATTTTATCAAATTGAGTAATAGAATATTTAGAAATATAAATCTTAACTAGTAACATTAATGACATATTAATTGATTTACTAAATAAACGATGGTCTTTATATATTATTGTTTGATATAATATATCACAAAAGATTCGATATATATCATTTCCTGTAAGATTTGTTCCAATAAGAATATCAATTAAATTACCAATTGCTTGAATTAAATTATAATGAACATCTGCTTTTTGAATATTACAAATATTACCTATAAGATGCATAAATTTCATATAAAATAAGAGAAGATATTTTGGTGTCATTGAACATTTAATTTCAAATGAGTTATAAGCTAGTGTTATATCAAATGATTCATTATTTTCTTTTGATAAGATTTTAATTAAACGATTTTCAAGAGTTATCATTACATCTTTCCAAGAACTAACAACTGATTGATTAATAATCCATTTGCCATAACAATTAGTTAAAATTTTCCATAATTCAATTTCAGTTGGTTGATAACATATCCAAATTTGACTAAAAAATCTTATTAATTCTGTTATAACTGCATAATTCTGAGAATTAAATACATCATCCATTACTGCAACCATCATTCTAACAAATGTATTTTCAATTGAACTTGAACGAATTAATTTATATAAATTTTGATAAATAGAAATAACTCTTTTACATAATGCCTCATATGATTTTTGTTCTTGACTTGATGGTTTATGGGCAAATACAAAGGTTAATTGTAAAACAATTTTTTCAATATAAAACTTGTAATTATCTAATATTACTTGTGGAACTTGTTCTTGTTTTATAAACCATAATCTATAATTTATATTATTGTTTATTCTCTTTTAACATATCTTAAATTATATTAAACAAACTCATAAAGGTCAATGCATTGATTCATTAAATTATGATTGGTGAGGTCCATTTTAAATCCCGCTCCAATAATTTCCATGATCCATGAACAATGACAAGGTGATTGACAATGAGTTTTGATATCCAGATTACTTTCAAATAATTGTTTACAAAGTAATGAAACAAAACCAGACTGTATTGTTTTATCAAATGTATTTAAAACATCTGTATTACTTTCTGGATTTAATAAGTTTAAAGAAGTTGCAGTTTTAGTAAACATGTGACTGTCTTTTAATATTTCAAAGATTTTTTCTAAACGTTTATTCGTATTAAAATTTTTCTTTATTGTTTTTTAGAAAAAATAAGTATTTTTGTTCCCCATATTTATTCTTTTTTTTTTCCCCTTATGAAATTATTATTTTTTATCTTTTTTTTTTCATTATTTTACAAATAAGTTATTTTATCATTTTATCTTAAATTTAAGATATTCTAAAAATATATTGAAATTTAATGGTTATTACGTCACTTATTTATTCATATTAATAATTAAGAACTGGTAATAAATAAATTAATTTTGATATTATCTTTTCTTAAAATTTTTAAGCTTTTTTTAAATAACAAAAAAGTAAAAAAAAAATGGATTAAAAAACACAAAAGGATGATGTTATTTAATTTCTTTATTAACTATTTCATCAACCACTTTGTCGACATTGTCCAATGGATTTAAAAATGACCTTACTCTCACCTCTAAATGGGTACTACGAATAAGCTCATCACGAGCGTGTTTAGGAATAGATAAGACGATTTTTCTTAATTGATTCATTTCACGTTCTTTTTGTAATTTAGCAGATATCAAATCACCATTAGCCCGTGCCATTTGTTTTTTAATCCCTTTAATTGCTCGTTTAGAAATAGCATAACGAATTTGTTGTTTCAAAAAAGCAATCCTGTCTTCTGTGATTCTTTCAATGTCTTCAATTTCTCTAATTCTTGCATCTAATTTAACAAGTTTATCTTCTATTAAGAATCTTTCGTCCAACATATTTCTGTACATTTCATTTGTAAGACATTTACTATGACATATCAACACAAAGAGGCACACTATTAACAACTTCATAATATAATGAACTTAAATTATTTTTTTTTTAAGATATTTTTTATTTTTTGCTTTTTATTTTTTGCTTTTTATTTTTTTGTTGATTTTTATATTTTTTTATAAATAAAAAATACCTGAAGATATTTTGAACTATTAAAAGAAAAGAACAATTAATAGATATCAATAATTAGATTTTCATCATATTGAGAAGTGAATAGATATTCCTTCAATACATTTTATTTCGTTTGAAATAAAATTATTTCAAAACTTTCATTTATACTCTTGTCTGAGTTTAAAACTAAAGAGTGTTAAATTTAGTTATTGTTTACAATGTTGTTTTAAGAGGGGTATAATCATAACACTATGACTATAGCCCATCTCCTTTATCCTTGAAACTACTAACAGAACCCATTTTTTCTTGACAGCACATCATATACTCAAGAAAATTTTCACTAATAAATATGTCCCATAATAATAAATAATATCTTTCCTAATAACCATTTGTAATAAATATTAATAACAACCCATTCAGTTTTGAGTAAGAATATTATCCCACTAACGACAACGACATGACCAGATGATAATTAATGATTCGAAGATTGGATTTATTTTAGAGTTCCATCTAGTGATTCTGACGTGCCACCATCGAATCTATCTTTTTTTTACAAACAAAAAAAACTAAATAAATTAAAAACTGTTATTTTTCAATTTTATTATGACCCATCTTCTTATTGCTGGAACTTCTGCTGCACGACCTATTTATGGAAGAATGACTACTTCTACACTGATATACACGAATAATGGTGAGGATTTGTATTTAGTCGATTGTGGAGATGTTTGTATTAATATTTAATAAACCCTTTTTTAATAAGTATATAAATTAAATTATTTAGGGAATTACTAATGTATTAACACAATTTGGTGTTCCTTTAGAGAAGATACGAGGTGTTATAATTACTCATTCACATTCAGATCATGCAAGTGGTATTGCTGGGTTTGTTCATTCAGTAGTATTTGGAACATCAGTAGAAGTTTGTTAAGAAATAAAAAAAAGCAATTGTATTTATATAATTTCTATTTTCAATATATTTAAAAATAAAGTGTAATGTTCATCAGTTTAGTTAATTATTGCTGCCCCAAAAGGAATTCAAAAATTGATCGATGTTGTTTTTGAATATTCTGGTGATACAGTTCCTAAAACAGTCTCTTATATAGATTTAAGTGATGACCAAATTACTCATTTCTCTATTAAAAATACTTCATTTACAAGTGTCCCAATTCCTCATCATGGGTCTATTAAAGGTCATGGCATTATTTGTCAAACTCATTACACTAATCATCAAGACACATCAATCGCAATTACTGGTGACACCAATGACTCTTCTTTACTTGCTGAATATATTGTTCAACAAAATATTCAATTAAATATATTATTACATGAATGTACATTTGCAAGTGATCTTAATGAAAACGCATAAA
>NW_001855623.1:0-1550 GCF_000209125.1 Entamoeba dispar SAW760
TTAGTTATTATTGTTATTAAAAACAATAAAAATGAAATGATGTTTATTAAAATAATAAAATAATAAATAAAATGATGTGTTATAAACGTGTATTTAGTTATTTAATCATCTTATTTTAATCTGATATTCATTAAATTAAAATGGAAGAGTTAATAAACAAGAACATTCATTTCTTTAAAGAAGAAATAGAAACACTTCCAAATATTCAACAATCAATTGATGATATTAATAAACATTATCATTATTATTTAGGAAGTATTAAAAATGAAATATTTGAAATAAAACCAGATGAAACATATTCAGAAGCTATTAAAAGAGGAGAAGGAATATTTGATAGGATGGATGAAACAGAAAGAAGAAGAAAATTAGTAATAGAAAAAAGTCAAGAAACAATTAACACAATAGAAATAATAAAGAATCAAATGAAGAAAATAATAGAAGAATGTAATTCAGATGAAGAAATACTAAGTAAAACACGGAATACACTAATCAATAAAATCATTTCAATTGAAGAAATGGTCATGAAAAATAAAATATTCAGAACACCAAAAGAAAAATATAAAATCACTCAATCATTTGACAAAAAGAAAGAAGAATGGAACACATATTACAGTGATTATTTTGAGAGGAAAAAGAAAGAAGAAGAAGACGATAAGACCAATATAACAACAGATGTATTTAATGCTTATACAAATGATACTACAGATGTATCTGAACAAAATATTCCAATTAGAGGAAGTATAAGATTGAAAAATCATGAAGAAGGAAAATTGAAAATATATTTATATCCAAATGAACCATTTAATCCAAAGGATGAGAGTGATGCAATTGCTATTTTAGTTGTTGGTCAAACAGGAAGTGGTAAAACAACATTATTAAATAGTTTTGTAAATGCATTATATGGAATCAAGATAACAGATGATTTCAGGTATATAATTATAAATGAAGATAATTTAAAACAATGTAGAGATCAATCCATAAGTCAAACAAGTGAAGTATCAATTTATAATATTAAAAGAACAAAAAGAACACCACCAATAAAAATAATAGATACACCTGGATTTGGAGATACTAGAGGAATTGCTTTTGATATTAAAATAATAAGACAAATAAAAGAAGCATTTGAAACAAAAGTATCAGATTTAAATGCTATTTGTTTTGTTGCACAATCAAGTAATGCAAGACTAACACTAAATCAAAAATATATACTTGATAATATTATTGATTTATTTGGGAATGATATGATAAATAATTTTATTGCTATGCTTACATTCTGTGATGGTAAAACACCACAAACTGTTAATGCATTACAATCAAAAGATTGTATTTTCAGTTTAATTATTCCAGAAATAGATAAACCATGGTATTTAAAATTTAATAATGCAGCTATTTATGATGATGATATTAAAGATGGATTTACACAAATGTTTTGGGAATTCGGAATGAAAAGTTTTGATGAATTTATTAAAAAATTAATAAAACTACCAAGAAAATCATTAAATAAATCCAGACAAGTTTTGAGGAGAAGAGAACAAATTAAAACTGAAATT
>NW_001855622.1:0-2586 GCF_000209125.1 Entamoeba dispar SAW760
TTTAAATTGTTAAAAATCAATTATAATGTAAATTATAATTTCATGATGATAAATAATTAATAATTAACAGTTATATATTAAATCATCAGAAATAAGATAAATACAAAAATATATAGATTCATATTATGATATTAATAAATCATATGAATCAATGAATCATGAATAAGTAATATAAATATTAAAATAATTTAATATAGAATGAATCAACATAGATAATGTATAAAATATAATGAATATAATCATATGATATAAATATAATGAATATAAATAATATATTAAAATGATAAATTTTACATTATGATTTATTATCAATTCTATCATTATCAAAATAAATATAATTTATCAAATCAATGAATATAAGTTCAATAATATAAATCATATATTATATAATGAATAAATGAGAATAGTGATACAAAATAATGAATAAATGAGAATAATCAACAAATAAATTAAATAAATAATAAATTAAATAAAGAAATGAAAATAAAACAAGAAATAAATAATATTAATCAAATATCATCTTGAAATGAAAACATTACAATAAATGAAAGAGATAATTTGTATAAATATTTAAATGTATGATAATCAGATGAAATTAATAATATATTTAATTATAGAATCATCAGAGAAAAGATAATGAAGAAAATTAATGAAATAAATTGTGAAGAAAGTAATAATATAAGATATAATACAATAATTAATAATGAATTGATTAATATCTTCAGATATTCATCAGTAGTATAAAATAGAATGTAATTTAGATAAAATTGAAATCGAGATAATAAAATAAATAATAAATACAAAATATATTAGTGTTAATAACTCAAAAAACAATCTATGTCAATATAAAAGAAATAATGAATAATAAACATGAATAATGAATATATTAATGAAATAATTAGAATAGTAATGTAATATTGTATAAGAATGAAATAGGATATAATATTTTAGATAGATGATATTTAAAGAAATGAATAATGAATATAAATAATAAATAATAAGTCATAAAATTAAAGAAATAGAAATAAAATAAATAATAAAAGAAATAATTGAAAATAAAAGAAATAATAATAAAAAATAAATAAAATAATGATAAACAAATACATCAATAAATTAAAATCAAATAAATTGATATTTTAGAATATTGATTGAATCAAAATTTATAGATAAAACTAATACAATAAATGCATTGAATTCAATCAATATTAAAAAGAATGCATTTCTCCAATTAACTAAAATATAAAATAGAGTAATATTCAATGTATATAGAAAAGATAAAATATTAAAAAATGAATAAAATACTATCCACTTTGTAAATACAATATATCAACAATAGAATATACTCTATTATCTTGTATTTGTCATAAATAATCACAAAATGAGAAACATAACAATATTATTATTATCACATTAAATAATAATAAAATATAAATGAAATAAACAATACAATAAATCAATATATGAAATAATGTTCTAATACAATGACATCAATATCATATTGAACAAATAATTAATATCATAAAATGAATGATAATATCATAAAATAACAGATATATATTTAATATATAAAAAGAATAAAACTGATCTAATAATTGATATGAATATTGTTGGATAACACAAATTAAAAGAGTATATTTGAATAAAAGAAATAAATATAAATAAATGAAGAATATGATAATGAAAATATAGAAAATAAAAGATATCAAAATAAGTGCAATAGTAATTTCGATTAATGAGCCAGTAAATGCTGAAAGTATTAAATTAATTAAACAATTAAAAATCGAAATTAACATCATAAAAGAAATTAAAAACAATGTAATTAAAAAAACATGATGGATTTAACTGAACATTGTATCTACATAACCAAAGGGATGTTTTTGAATCGTGATAAAGACTCAGGGACGAGGTTAATCTCCCCTGATCCAGGAATAATAGACTCAAATTCTATTAATACTTAATTAATTATTTTTATTTAATATTTTCTTGAATTTAAATCTTTACCAATTTTCATTGGTTATCAGTGTTTTAAGAATTTATTTCATTACTAAATATCACTTTTTCTGTTCTTCTTTTGACTTTATATTATTTATAAAATATATGTTTTATTTTATCTCAAATCTTGATTCCTTAAATTTTATGTCATCACTCTTTTGAAAAATTATGCTTTTTATAAAAAAGAGATTATAACCATTTAAACTGTTTTAATTGTTGTTTATACTAATTTGGATGTTTATTGAATATAAAATGTTAAAAATTAATTCACTATTGTTATTTAAAATTTCTCTTTTTAAAAGAATTTTATTAAATTGACTCAACTTAGTTTTATCCAAGAAAATAGTAAAAAGATGTTTTAAAATGTTTTTATTGCTTTCTTGTTTTGGATATTTTAATTTCTATAAATGAAAATGATTGTTTTTCTTAAAAAAAACTTTCAGTTCTTTTGAAAGTATTAGATTATAGTATTTAAATCTTTATTATAAATTCATTGTTTTCAAGTGTTTGTTTCTAAATTTTTCGTAATATAAAATAAAATAAATTATCAACTGAATAATTGGAATCTTTGTTTGTTTTAAATAAAAAACACAA
>NW_001855621.1:0-1015 GCF_000209125.1 Entamoeba dispar SAW760
ATAAAATAAGAAAATCAAAAGAACAAGAAATTTTTATTTCATTTTATTCAAATAAGAATTACATCCATCAATTTATAAAGAATAAATTGGTCATGAAACATTTAATACAAATACCATCATGAACATTAGAATATTTTAATATAAGAAACATGAGCATTAATTAATAAATTGAATAATATAGGTTATAGTATTAATACATAAAGAAATATAAAAGGAAGATAGATTAACAATTTTAGGGAATAAGAATAAAGAATAAAATAAATAAAGAATATAGTAAAGGAAATAGAAATACTATAAAATTAATAAAATAAGTTTTATTAACAAAGAGAAATTTAATGAATTAAAAACAGAGAATAAATAAGAGAAATATCAAATTATATCAGGTATAGATTTAACAAAAAGTAAAATTTATAAAAAGAATAAATATAAGAAAAAGATATAGACATAAAAGAAAGAAGAGATTCAAAGAAAAGAAAAGACATTGAATAAAAAATCGATGAAAGTTAGTATATCTTATTTTTCTTATTTATTTATTTTTATTACTTTTTGTATTTCAACAAATAAATTGAATGTATTAATTATTTTAATTCATTATCAATTTGTGTATTATTATTATTATTATTTCTTTATTTCTTCTATTGACTTCAATCTTATTTTCTTTCTTTATTTTAAATGGTTTTATTATTACTTATTTATATTAATTAATATCTTCTATTTTAATATTTTAATATCAAATGTATTAATCTTTTTATTTCTTCATCTTTAAGTTAATATCTTAATTTTATTTGTAATAATTTAAATGAAAAGAATTATATAATGAGAATTTATTCTTCTCTTTCTCATTATTTCATTTATTTTAAGATGATTTCATTCATATGAAGTGAATTTCTTATGTTAAAATCACATCTCATCAATAAAAATGAAGTGAGAATAACAGTATATTTTAATTTTAGAAATCATCTTGAAATGATGATATTTCATCAGTTACTACAACATTGAATTTATTCACTAATTA
>NW_001855620.1:0-1962 GCF_000209125.1 Entamoeba dispar SAW760
AATCAAGAAAAGAAAATATTAAATAATATCAGACAAAAAATAAGTGAACTATCTTGACCAAAATAATTGGAAAAACATAAAATATAAACAGAGAATATAATAAAAAAGATAAAAACACAAATAAACAAGATTCAATATTTTCAATGAAATAAATAAAAAATAAATTAAAATAAGAAAATATCTCTTACAAATAAAATAAATAAAACATAAAATAGAAATAATACAGAAACATGAAACAAAGATGAAAACATTAAGAATTAGTGAATTAATTATGATAAGTTAAATAAGGATGAAATGAAGAAGAAAGTGATGTGATTAAAAAAAATAAGAAATAAATAAAAACAAAACACTGAATATCAAAAATTTGAAATTAAAACTATTATAAATCAGAAAATAATAGAAGAATTAGACCATATACAAAAAGAAGAACAAAAACAAATAATAAAAACAACAAAAAAATAATGAAAATTTTTTAACTCAAAAAATGAGAAGAAGAAAAGAATAATAATTATAATAAATACACAATTAATACTGAGAACAACAACGATGAATATAAATGAAAGTATTAGTATGAAAAAGAAAAATTTAGAATAGAAGAGATGAACAAATCACATAATATAAGAAACAAGATATTCAATCAAGAAGAAAATAAAACATAACAAAAGAAAGAAATAGTTAAATAATGTGTTATATTGATTTGAATAAAATTAATAAATAAAAAATTAAATAAGAAAATAAGAAATAGAAAATAAAATAATAAACATTAATATAAATAAAGAAAATAAACAATAATGATAAGAAAAAATCATATAGAATAAAAGAAACAACTAAAATATATATTAAAATGAAAATAAAGTTATAGAATATAAAATAGAGTGTAATCCAATAATAAAAAGATTAAAAAATAACATTGTTAATATTAATGATGAATATCTTAACTCTATCATTAATCAAGTTAAAGAAATGAAAATAGATAAAAGTGGAAATATTAAATATTACTGAAAAAATGAAAGAATTGGATAAATTAATAATAAATAAGTACATTCATGAGAATAGAAGATATTCAAGAAGATATGAAAATAATTTCAATATGTATATACTTCTTTCTCCAAAATAAATTTATCTCATATAAAAATGATAAAATAAAAGAAATTATAAAGAAAATAAATAGATTAGAAGATCTAAACAATGGAAAATGTATAGAATAAAATTCATTATGATATTAAATGAACAAAATACAGATAATATTAAAATTAAAACATAATAAAACACATAAAATACAATATGATAATGATTAAAGAAAGAATTAAATTTAATAAGAATAAAAATATCAGAAATAATACAAATAAAATCATTTTTGATTATAATAAAATATTTAAAATAAAAAACATGAAATGAAATAAATTAAAATAAGATATTACATTAAATTATTGAAATTGTTATATGAAACACATATTATATTAAATAAAGAAGATTTGAAAATAAATCAAAACATAAAATTGAATTAGAAGTACAGAAAATATGATAATATCATCATTACAATGGATGAATTAAATCTAAACATGATGAAAATAATTAATTTGAAAATTCATCAACAAGAGAGTATATTCTTAATATCATTAATAAATGGTTAAAGTTCAATGAAAACAACGATTTAGATATGGTAATTTGAAGAACAATAATAATAAACAAATGAAGTGATAAGAATATTAACATTAATTAACATTATATCAATTGTACAAATTTAATTATGAAAATATTTATATTAATATTAAAAGAGAATAATCATAATAGAATTAATCTGAATAATGAATCATTTAAAATTAATAAAAAATCAAATATGATGTAAATTAGAATTTCTTGATAAAAAAGAATGAATAAATAATAGTTATATATATTGAAACAACAGAAAGAAAGAATAAATAAATAATTAGAGACATATTATGATATTATGAACCACAT
>NW_001855620.1:2062-5942 GCF_000209125.1 Entamoeba dispar SAW760
ATTTCTCAAAACAATGAAGAAAAGTTACATAAAATAAACAATAGATTATATATTAAATTGAGAGTAATAACAAAAATAATGAGAAATGTGAATAATCAACAAAAAATAAAGAAATAATAAGTGGAATAATGAGATGAATGAAGAGAAAACAAAAATAAAAGCAATAAATAAATACCATCTAAATAGAAAATAATATATTAATTGAAAGTGGTGACTTATATAAATAATTATATGTGTGATATTCAAGATGAAATTAATGATATATTCAATTGTAAAATCATTAAAGAAAAAATGATGAAGAAAATGATGAAATAAATAATGATAAAAGTAGTAATATAAAATATATTACAAGAATTATGTAATCAATAATTTCAGATAATCGGTATCAGTAGTAAAATAGAAGTTAACTTAGATAAAATGAGATTTGAGATAAAAAATATTAAAGAAATGAAAATATATTAGTGGTAGTAATTCTATAGATTGTTTATATATCAATATAGATGAAATAATGATTAATTAACACAATAGAAGAATACTTTAATGAAATAAATAGAAGAACAATGTACTTTTGTATAAGAATGAATAAAAAATAACATATTAGATAGATGGTATTTAAAAAAATAAATATTGAATAGAATTAAAAAAGGAATAAAACATAAAATCAAAGAAAGAGAAATAAAAGAAATAATAAAAGAAATAATTGAAAATAAAAAAGAAGTAATAATAAAAATAAATAAAATAATGATAAATAAATACATCAAAAAATTGAAATCAAATAAGTAAACATTTTAGAAAATGGATTAAATTAAAATTTGTAGATAAAACTACTATAGTCAAATCATGAAATTCAATCAATATTAAAAAAATACATTCATCTAATTAAATAAAATACAAGATGGAAAAATATTTAGTGAGTATAGAAAAGATAAAATAATAAAAAATGATTAAAACACTCCACAATTTATAAATTCAAGATATTAACAATAAAATACATTCTATTATCTTATATTTTTCATAAGAAATCATAAATGGAAAAGCAAGACAATATTGGTATTATCATATTAGATAATAAGAAAATATAAATGAAATAATAAATAAAGAAGTCACAACACAATATTCCAATATAAATACAACATTATAACAAATAATTAATATTAGAAATTAATTGATAACATCATAAGAGACTAATATATGTAATAGATAAAAAATAAAAACGGTCTAATATTTGATATGATTATTATTACAGATGATAATATTAATAGTGTCTATTTGAAGAAAAGAAATACATATAGAAAACTAAAAATTGGATAATAAAAATATAGAAATTAAAAGATATTAAAATAAATGTAATAATAATCTATATAAATTATTTAATAAATATCAAAAATATTAAATTAATTATTCAATTAAAAATTAAATTAATTATTATAATAAAACTTAAAAATATTATAATTAAAAAATTAATATATTGTAAAATATCTACTACAATACAATTTCACCATTGAGTTACTAAAAAACAACTCAATAATAAGATTAATTTCCCTTTCAGTTAAGAATAATAGAAATAAATTCTATTATCACTTAATTACTTATTTAAAATTTATTATTTCTTAAATACCTTTGTCAAATAATATTTCTATCTATATTATTCGTGCTTAGTATTTCATGTCTTGTAATGTTAAATTATTCTTCTTTTCTATAATTGAAGAATTTTGGACATTACGTATTATATTAAAGTTATTTTATTTTCTTTCTTTTTCCTTTAAATATTCTTTTTTTTTAACCCTTTTTTTTTATTATTATTTTATTTAATATCTTTATTATATTCTTTATTATTATTTTTTTTTTTTTATTTTTTTTTTTTGTATTTATTCTTTAACTTTTCTCTTATCTTTATTCACTTTTCATTTCTTATTCTCTTATTTTTATTCATTTCTCATTTCATATCTTATTTACTTATTTGTACTATACTACTATTAATTAATTTGTATTTTAGTTGATAACAAAATCATTTCACATTAATATTTCTTATCAACTTTATCATTTTTTGTTTTTAAAATATGCTATTATTTTCAATTACTTCATTTATTCAAATGAAAAACAAAAAATGAATGATTTGTATTGAATCGAATCATGATCTCTTATTTTTTATTCATTTTATTTTGATTGATGTTATCACATTATTCTTATTTCATTTGATATTATTTAATGAATAAGTAATTTTAATCTAATAAATATAAAATATAATAAATGAAATATGAAATAAATAATTAAATATGATAAAATATGAAATAATCAAACACAAATATTAATGATATAACAATAATATAATATAATACACATATCAAATAGAAATTAAATAATAAATAACTACATTCAATTATCATATCATTATTTATTTTATAATAATATTTCTACTTCTTCTTTTTATGAATTATCTATTTCTTATTATTTCTTATTATTTTTTATCTTTATTATAAATACTAAAGTAATATGATATTTATCATCTCATTCTTTATGATGAAAAAACACAATATTAATATTAATATAGAATCATCACTCTTTATATTAATACATAATTATTTTAATATGAATAATTATAATTTTACATCATCAAAATTATTATCAACACACAAACAATAAAATACAAACATTTACTTTATTTATTACTTTTCATAATAATAGAATAAGTATTTAATAATAAATCTAATAAATAATAAGAATAAAATTGATTAACAATATAAATGATTTATATTTAATAAATAATGGTACACAAATAATTAATATTAATTTAATATATTAATTATCAACATTATTATTTCTGATTTTGTTTATATTTTAATTTCTTATTTTTATTATTTATTAGTTTTATTTTATATTAATGATATTTTTATGATGAACACATGTGGTCTTATCAAGAAAAGAGAGTCTGTTAAGTGATTGTTAATGGCAAAGGAGATGGTTCATTCATAGTGTTATTGATATATTCATCATAAAATAACATTATAAACAAGATAAGTTTTTTAACACTTATTAAATTCAAATACAAATCACAAATTAAATGATGAGGCATTTAAATTGAGAATAATTGAAAGAACTTAAGTTTCATCAAAAAAAGAGTATTAAAGCAATTCATTTACTCACTTCTCAACATGATGAAATATTAAATTATTAAGTAAATCATAACTGTTTTCTTTTTTAGTTTTTATAATTCAAATAAATAATAATGAATAAAAATCATTTCATTTCAATTACAATGATTCGTTGTAGTATGAAACGATCTGGATCTTGTTTTCCACAAAGTGCATTTGATATCGTTATATGAAAATGAACGTTCTTGACAAGACGACTGTGTTTTATCACTTTCTTTATAAACAAAAATATCATCTCCATATCCAAATGAAAACAAACCATCATCTGATTGATTATATAAATAAAATGCATATTGTAATTCATTAATATCAAATTTCATCATTTCTTCTATTCTTCCTTTTGATTCTAATGAAAATAAAATGATTTTGGATCATTTATATATTTATTAACTTTATCAATTTTCACATTAACATATCCTCCAAATTTATTTCCATCTGAATCTTCAACAACAATTATTATATGTTCTTTGCTTATTATTCTTTGATTAAACACTGATGTATTCATATTCCAATAATCAATATCTGAATCAAATAGTATATTGCCTATTTTTCTATTAGTCAATTCTTCTAGTTGTTCAATTTGGTATTTCGGTGGATATTTCTTTTCAGCTCTTTTACTTTCCCAATCTATTCTAATATTTTCTAATTTTTTTTCATAGGTCATTCTCCCTTCTTTATTTCCTTCAATTAATTTACTAACTCTTATTTCTTCAGTTTCAATCACTTTT
>NW_001855620.1:6042-15169 GCF_000209125.1 Entamoeba dispar SAW760
AAGAAGTGAAAATGAGAAATGAGAATATTCAGAAATACATAAAAAATAAGAAGATAAAGAGAATGTATAATATTCTCCAAGAATTATATTCAATAAGAAAGAATAAATTAATAAAGAAAAACAAAGAAGAAATCAAAGATAAAACAAAATAAATGAAGAAGATATTAAAATAAATGAAAAATGAAACAAAAACAAAAAACAAAGAAATGAAATAAAACTAGAAGAACAATAAATTAAAAATAACATAAATAAAAAACATAAGAGAAAATGGAAGAAGAAGGCAACAAAGAAGAAATTAACACACTTCAAAATAAAATTAAAGAATTAGAAGAAAATATTAAATAACTTCAAACAAAAAAGAATGAATAAGAACAAATTATCTCAAATGAAATAATTCAAAAAGCACGAGATACAGTTAGAAAAGAGTTTAAAGAAGAAATAGAAAAGATGAAAACACAAATAAACAATATTTAAACAAATGTAATGAAATAAGAAAAACAAATTAAAATAATAAAATAACTCATTACAATGAAAAATAAATGAAACATAAAATAGAAATAACACAGAAATATAAAGTAAAGATGAAATTATCATTCTCCAAGTAAGTTATGAGAAGCTGAATAAGAATAAAATGAAGAATGATGATATATTGAAAAGAACATAAAAGATAAAGAAAAACGAATCTCTGTGTATCAAAAAAGTGGGATTAAAAACTATGAGATTGCAGAAATAACAAAATAAGAATTAGACAATACACAAATAGAAAGTGAAGAATAAAATCAATTAATATCAAACCAACAAGAAAGTATCGAAAATTTTTTATTTCATAAATAAAGAAGAAGAAAACAATGACATTAAAGATAAATACACAACAAATACTGAGAACATCATCATAGACAATACAAATGAACAAAACTATAACTATGAAAAATACAATATTAAAAATAGAAGAGCAAAACACTGAGTATCAAAAAACAAGAAATGATAATCAAACAATAATAAAAGAAAACACAACAAATCAAACAAATATAAATTTAATTGATGTGTTGTATTGTTTTGAATTAATTTATTAAATAAGAAATTAAATAAGAAATTAATAAATCAACAAATAGAAAATATAATAAAAATGATAAATATCAATGTAAATAATGATAAAGAATACATTAATAATATTCAAATATCAAATAAAATAAATATAATAAATTAAAGTTTAATATTTTTAACATTTATTTAGATGAGAATTTCTTCACATCCTCACCCTTGGTAGAGTCTCCTTCTTCTGGTTCTTTTAGATCTCTGTATTCTCCAGAATGATCACCACAGTATCTCATAATATCTTTCATGTTTGATATTACATTATCTTTTAAAGAACCAACATAAGTGAATAAATTATATAGATAAATAAACATCATAAAAAGAAAAATGAATAAAATATTTTGAATCAATGAAATATTGTTAAATAATTTGCATCAATAAATTAAACACTTTTTATTTCATATTTCTAATTTATGTAATAAAAATACATCCATTATTTCATCATTATTTTCATCATTTATTATCTCATTTTGAATTATTCATTTTTATCTTCTTTCTTTTTATATTCTCAACTTTCTTCTTTTATTCTTTTCATCTTCTTCTACTTCCTAATTTCACTTTTTTCTTTTATATCATTCTTTCTCTTCATTTTTCTCTTATTCATTTTTTCATAACTTTTTACTAAAACATTTATAGAAAATATAATTTAAATATCATCTTATTCATAATATTTTATTATTTGTTTATTAGAATTTCATTAAATTTCAATGAATGTGATGTAATAATAAATTAATAATTGAAAATACATAACAATTGTTATTTAACATTGAATACTATTAATCACTAAATATTACTTTTATTATGTTAATTATATATCGTTATTACTTTCTAAAATGATGTTAAAATAAAATTGTATACTCATAATATCATCTGTCATTAATAATTTTCAACAATCACTAAATTCTTATTGTTCAATCTTTTATTCTTATATTTTGATTATTTTGTTTCTTGTTTATTATTAAACATCATTTTTGAAAGAAATGAATATTTAAACATCAGTAATTTATTAAACAATATTAACTCAATGAAAGTTATTTCGTTTAACCAACCACAATATCTTCATTATACTGATGAAAAAGATAGAGCAGAGAGAATTGTTAATATTCTCTCTAACAAAGAAGTATTAACTTTGTATGATTCAAATAATAGTTTATTAACATCTAAAACAATATTTAATTACATCCAAAGAGAACGAGATGTTTATTTTGTTGCAGAAGATGATAATGATAATTGTTTTGGTTGTTATATATCAAAAGCACCATCATATATGGGAATTGGAATAACAGATCAACACCATTACATCTTTTCTTGTTCATTAGAAAGTGATGAAATAAATACATTTGATTATCGGATACTCACTACATCTGTTTACATCACATTAGATTTTACTACCATTTTTAATTGTCCTTCTGCTTTTTCTGTTGATGACCAATTAAATTGTTCATTCTCTAAAGATATTAATGTCATTTATATGAAGGAACCTAATTCGTATTGTGATGTTT
Organism: Entamoeba dispar SAW760; assembly: GCF_000209125.1. NCBI lineage: Eukaryota > Evosea > Mastigamoebida > Endamoebidae > Entamoeba > Entamoeba dispar. The sequence goes on from NW_001855620.1 coordinate 8,640, forward strand.
CTAAGTATTTTCCATGTGTAGAAAATCAAAATTCAATTACATTGAAAAGAATACGTTTCTTTACATCAAATACTATTATTAGTGATAATTTGTAGAATATAATTGATTATTAATAACCAATGAGTTAAATCTAGTTTTATTGTTATTAAATAAACATATAATTGAGATAATAAGATAATTTTAGTTGTTAATAAGGAGATAAACAAATAAGTTTTACATAATTATGAATACCTTGTTAATTATTGATGATTTATAATAATAATCAATGAAATTACAAAATTAAATTATCTATGAATGTAAATATGTTATTGAATACTACATTACTAGAATATTGTATTATTGAAAAATATAATTAGTTATATTCTAATCAATGATTGTTAATGAAATAATATGATTTCTTCTCTTAAAAAATATGAAAACAATATCATTTCTATTTCTTCAAAACTATTTGTGTTATTATAATATAAGTATGTTTATTCTCATTGTTATGTTATTTATTTTCATTTTATTTGATTTATCTTTTATCTTTAGTTTGATTTAAAATCATATTTATTCTTTTCTTTGTTATTTTCTTATTCTTCTTATTTTCAAAATACTCATTTAATATTCTCTTCGTTTATTTATATTTGTTATTCATTATTTCTCTCTTTGTTATAAACATATCCTTATTATTTATATGTTTCTGATGTTTATTATCATCATTAATTGATTCACATCTTATCTTTCTGTTGTTTTATTATTTTAGTTATAGAATTTATCATTCTCTGTATTACTATTTTCTTATGAATAACATGTATACTCATTTATTCATATTTATTTATCATATTCATATTAAAAACATTCAATTTCATTATATAATATTCATCATTTGTTTTTTAATAAATTAATCCACAAATACTTTCTTAGTTGATTTTAACATCTCGTTCAACATAATGAGATGGAAATATTCCTATTTTCCCTTTACTTTCTCCTTCCCACCCTTCTCCTTCTGTAGAAATTACTGTGATCCATTCTCCTTCTTCTAATTTCAATTCACTTTCATTTTGTGGATTATAACTATAAACAACCCTTCCATGAAATACATTTGTTGGTTTTCTGGTGATGTTGTTTTGAATGGATTGTGTTTTGATTGAATTGGTGATGACATCACTCACTTCTAAAATACTCTTTTCTTCATCTTTCCAAAGACCTTGGCTTACTCTCTCCCAAATTCTACTATTCATCAGAAGACATCCCCATCCTTCTCTAATAAATCCTTTACCAATACTCTCTGCTATCTCTGGAAATGTTTTAAGAAGCATGTTTCTATCATTCTTTAATTCGTTTCTCATTTCTAAATATTCTTCTTTACTTTCTTGATATTTTTTGGTGATGGAAATTAAATAAGAACATGCTAACTTCTTTCTCTTTTTCTTTACTAGGTGTTGTTTCATTTTATCCATTTTCCTTCTTCTTTCTTCTAACTCACAGTCTCGTCTACTTAACATTCTGAATTGATTAAGAAATGAATGGAGAGGGATTTCTATATTGTCTTTGATGAATGAATTGAAGTGATTTTGTTGAGTTAGAATATCCTGTGATGCATTCAAAATAGAGTTAGTCAGTTGTGTTGCTTTGAGATTGTTTAAAGTCATTTCACATAATGAATAAGAAATCTCAACTTGAAGTAAAGCAGCTTCATGAAGTATGTTTTTGAGTTTGATAATATTTTGTAGTGTTGAGAATAGCTTCTTTTCTGATTCGATGGACTTTTCTCTAATCATCTGATATTCTTGATCAACTGTTTTTATTCTTTCAATTGTAAATAACTTAAAAATCTCATTTCCCATTCTGTTCATTCTCTTCTAATTCCAATCATTGTTTCTTTTAATTCAGTGTCTTTTCATTTTGAAGAACTAATCATCACAACAATTAATAAGTTATTATAAACAACACTATCTTGACATAAGAGAAGAAATGAAATGTTCATAAAATGAATCATTAAAAGGATCTAATAATCAAAAATGTGAATAATTCATAAATAATAAATTAATAGAAAGAATAATATAAAAAATAATAAAAATATTAAGTTCAATTTTTAGAAAAAAGAGAAAAAGGAATTTCACGAATTTACAGAAAAAGAACAAGTTCACTTCACATCATTCTTGTTTAATTTCTATTTCATCATTTCTGTTTATCATTCTCATCTTATTGTGTTATTTATATCTTGTTTAATTTTATTTGGAAGAGTCATTGGAATTAATTTAATCATAATGACAATGTGATTTGTGGTGTTGTATGAAATAAAATAAACAACGAGACATTAGTCAGTTTATTTGTTAGAATTAAACTAAACTCGAGTGTGGTTAATTTATTTCGTTGACGTTATTTTGTAATAACTGATAATAAACAATACCTATGTTTAATAGTTAAAACCAATACTATACCAACATGGATAATTTTTGTTTTGTAGTGATAGAATTATTGTGTGGTTTAAGAAGTTCTTGATATTATTAACCCTCCGAGTCATTACGAAGTCTAGCACTTTAACCACAAAAATGAATAAAGCAGAAGTGTGTGTCTGTTTAGAAAAACACAAAATTCAATAAAATACTGAACGTGAAATTGTATTTGATATGAAAGAAATTTCAGATGTTAAACTTTTCATTCCCAATTTAGAAGTTAAAAGCCTTTTCATTCATGATGATAAAAAACGAAAGTATTATCCTTTGTCTATTCATGGTGATAGACATGTGGATTTAAAGAAGTTTATTAAAGATAATAACACAAGACAACTATCATTTGATTCAGACGTGTTAAATACACTTTGTTTGATTTGTGGTTGAGTGTCACCAGATGGAATATTAAATGACAAGGAAAGAATAATTTTTTATTGATAAAGAATTTTTAAATGATGAAGGTTTTATAGAGATTTATCCAAATGACAAGATACCTAATCTGGTGAAAAGTGGATGACTTAGTTTATCATAAAATCTCAATGGAATGAGGTGTGTTATAGAATTTTAATGAAGAATTGATGATACAATTTGTTAGTCATTTGACATGCTTTTGATTAAGTGATAATAAAAATGGTATTATGGTTTTAGTTTGAAAAAATACGTAAATTTAAAAGACGATGTCATATAATACAATTAACATTAAGTTACATAATACAACAATAAACTATACTTTGTTTATATCATTTTATAGTGAATATACGGTTATTCATTTGATGTTGATTTTGTTTGTGTTTATGTCGTTCTGTCTTAGTTTCGTTTGTTTCTTTTCATTACTCATCATACCATTTATCACATGAACTTCCTATTTTTTTCTTTATTTCGTGTATTTGTTTAAAATGCTGTATTAGATGAAATACTACAACAAAGATAAACAGTCATAATAAAAGAATGAGAGTATGTATCATTTGTATTGAGAAATAAATGAATTAACATCATAACATTATATTTTCATTTGTTACTTCAATCATCATTGTCATAATATTTTAACAATAATTCCAATAGAAACAAACGGTATTATCATAATAGAAAAATCACATAATAAAACACAATAAAGAAATAGGAGAAATGAAAGAATAAAGAAGAAACAAATGAATTAATAAAATAAGAAGAAGAGATGAATGAATTGGAAGAAAATGAACAATAAAAGAATAACAATAAACTGAATAATACATAAAGAATGAATAAAAACACAACACTATAAGTATAATTACATTTTAACAAAATAACACAAACACTAATTAAATAATTAGTGAAGCAATTAGAATAATTTAGTTATTTCATTCTGTTAATATATTAAAATAATGATATTCAGATAAAAGAACATTATAATTGAACAGAATGTATAAAAATAATTGAAATAACAATTCTCATTATTCATAACATCTCATTGAGAATATGTTTATTTGTTTCATTTTTGTTCTTTTTCTTGAAAATAAAATAGAAAAATATGTTAATTCTTTTTCAAGAAATACTTAAAGTAATACGTAATTTTCATTTTCATTTTTCTTTGAATGTTAACAATTTCTATTGTTTAGTTATGGATGATATTTTTCAAATAAAACATGAGAAAAAACTTAAATTCATCAATTCTGAATAAAATTAATGTAATATTGTTATTTTTAATCAAATTATTGACTGTTTTTAGTTGTAATTGAATGATATGAAATAAATAAAGAAGATGTTGTATTGGTAATTAATTCTGATATTCAACACTTTATTTCTGGTATACTAAAGTTAATACCGCATCAAGAAATTGTTCAGAATGATTAATTGAACATTGGACTTGTTGTAGAAGAATGGGAACCAAAATAAGCGAAGAAATTATGCATTTAAATAAATTGCTCAAATGAAAATAGTGTAATATATTTTTTGAATATTAGATTATTCTGTTTTCTATTATTTTCTCTTAAAATTATAAAATATAAAATAAAATAAAATGTAGGTAAAATAATAAATCTATAACAATCAGTTGACATTTTGTAATATCTTATTGTATTGAGTATGATGTATCTTGATTTGTTGAGTATTTTCATTCATAATTATGTTCATTTTATATTATTCTTTATTTCATTTCATTTACCTTCAATTCTATTTTAATGTGAAAATATCATTATGAAATGTAATAAAGAAGAACATTATGTTAATTCAAATTTATAATGTTAGTTATGAATAACAATGGATATATAAATATGAATATCAATCGTATTGTTATTAATGTGTAAATATGTTATATTTCATTTATCACATTGATGAGATGTCATAATGATATGTTAACAAATGTTATTATTTATTTATTTAAATGATATAATTATTGATATGAAAATTAAATTATATCATAGATGATTATCAATGATGAATGATGATAATATACAATATAAATTATTTATATTATCATATCAAACAAGAGTTAAATGATGAAATAAATAAAAAGATAATAAATAAGAAGTTTCAATGAAATGATGATATGATAATAACAAATTGAATAATGTAAACATCAACACAATAATACAGAATGAAGAATGACTATTTAATATGTATTATAAATTAATATTTATAAATAATAATAATGAATTTAATGTTCATCTTCAACTTTCATTCATGATAATAACTCATCAATTTTATCATTAATCATTATATTTATTTTCTTATTATTTTCTTTATTCTTTCTTTTATCATTTTCATTTTATATTTATTTTATTTCAATTTCATCAACAGATATATTCATTTAATACAGAAATCGAAGTAGAAAGATATAACTAATAATATACAAATATATTATTCTCATATTTAATCACAAATATTTTCATCTAATAATATTTTCTACTATTTTTTTTTTACCTTTTAAACATTTAACAAGAATTAATTTGCAAGATGATAATTCATTTCAATGATCTAACAATCATAAACACCAAGTTTTAAACAAACAATGAATACATTCATTACATTTAGACAACAATTATGAAATAATGAACAAGTTCACAAATCATTATAATAATATAATGATGAATACGAATGAAATGCATAATTTCGTGACCAAATGAATTATAATAATATAATGTTTATTATTTAATACTTCATTATTAAATCATTATTCATTTATATTTAAATCATTTCACTTTCATTATTACTTTAAATATATTACTTATTATTATAAATATCATAATATCATTTATAGAAACGAATCATTAGAATAATAAAAGATAAAATAAGAAATAAGAATAAGAATAAAGAGAAATAGAGAAGATAAATTAAATGAAAAGATAGAAGATATTAAATAAAATATAAAATAAAAGAAATAATGATAATAATTGATTGAAATTGAAATAGAATAAAAAATAAAATAAATGATGAAAATTAAAAAGAATAAAAGAAATAGAATAATAAAATTAAAAGTAGTTAATTAAGTATTAATAGAACTTGTGTCTATTGTTCCTTGCTCAGGGGAGACTAATCCCGTCCCTTCGCTTTAAAAGTATTTGTTCTTCAACTATTAGCTTATTCTTTGCTTCTAGTTGTTGAACGGTGAGAATTTTCTTTTCTCATTTTTGATGTGAAATAGAGTATTTAAACATCCCTTATTTAGATATTCATTATTAAATTTCTTTTTAATTTTGATGGGTTTAAATTTCTTCTTCTTTATTTTCTTATTTTAAGGAGAGTATATAATTACCACTGTATTGCTTTGGGTTAATATTCTTTTAGCCTCATCCACTTGACCCTTTTCCTTTGATAATCTTTCTTATATTATCAATTATACTTGTATTCTAACAAGTAATAATAACATCTTTATAAATACCCATTCGTTTATTGTCAATGATATCCCATCATTGTACATAATAAACACTGCTATTCTTGCAGTACCGGGTAAGATGTTTTTCTAACCAAACGCAACGCCATAACCAGTCCATGACTGGGGGGAATCGAAGGATGGAAATATTTTAGGGTTCTGTGTGGTGTCTCTGACGTGCTACCTTCGAATCCGAAATAGAATAATAAAATAATAATAAAATGAAAGAAATATATTTAAAAATA
>NW_001855619.1:0-21062 GCF_000209125.1 Entamoeba dispar SAW760
AAATATAGAACGATTTCATTTTAATCCAATTCCATTAAATGAATATTCAAGAAAATTATTTCATAATATTGAAATATTTCATATTTATAATAAATATAATGAAATATTTAATGATGGAAGAATATTTAAAAAATAATATGGAATAAAGTACGATATTAGTTATTCAATATATTTAAAAGAGAATGAAGAATGAAGAATGAAATATATGTAAAAATATAGAATATACACACAATATGATAGAAATCCATATGTGAATACAATACCATCAGAAGTTAAATCACTTGGAGATTATTGTTTTGAACATTGTTATGAATTATTATCAATTAATATACCATCATCAATCAGTGGAATAGGAAGTTATTGTTTTTCAGAATGTTCATCATTAACTTCGATTTATATACCTACAACAATGACTAAATTAGAAAGTGGTTGTTTTAAAAATTGTACACATTATCATCAATTAATATACCATATCTATTAGTAAATTAGAAGATTGTTGTTTTTTTAATGTTCATCATTAACATCGATGAATATAGACAATCTACAATTTATTATTAAAGAAAGAATATTTGTGAATGAACCAGTGTTAGTTAGTACTGAAATACAAAAGCATTTAAAAATAATAAATAGAAAAAATATTGAAAAGAAAGATATTAATGAATTTATTTTTCCATCATCATACTGAAATAGGTTAATGGTGTTTTTATAGATGCATATCATTAAAATCAATTAATATACAATCATCTATTACATCATTTGGATGGAGATGTTTTTATAAATGTGAGTGTAAAAAAGAATTAATGAAAAATGAAAGAACCAACAGATTGTTTTAAATAGTGATGAATGAAATAAAAATACAATAAATGATACAATATAAATTGAAGTAGAAACAAATTATAATTGATTATCATTTATATTATTATTATTATTATTCTTTTCTTATTTATTCTTTTTGATATTACTCTTTTCTCTCTTATTGTTGATATATCATTCTTTATATTTGTTTTATAATTCTCTTTTTATTCTTTATTTCTTTTTATTTTATTTTTATATTCTTATTTTTATCTTTCTTTTTTATTATTTCTTTTTCTTTATATCTTTATTTTATATCTTTATTTTCCTTTGTTTATTATTTCTTATATATTTTATCTATTTATCTTCTTATTTCTTTGTTTCATTTTGTTCTTTTTATCAATTCAGAATATACATTATATTTTGTTGTAATGCTTATTGAGTAATGTAATAGAATCTTGTAATGAAAATCAAACAAGAAACAAGTATTCAAGTTCAAAGAAAAGAATGAATGAAATAACAATAAAATACATAATAATTATGATAAAAGAAATAACAAGAGAAAAGTGAATAGAAAAAGAAGAATACAAATAAAAACAAATAAGAAACAATGTAAATATAATGATAATAAACATTATACAAATAAGAAATCTAAATTATTAACAAAAAAAGAAATTAAAATGAAAATTAAAAGAATAACAAGAAAATGGGAGAAATGAGAATATTCAGAAATACTTAAAAAGTATGAAGGTAAAGAAAAGAGATGGTACAATATTGTCCAAGAATTATATTCAATAAGAATAAAATAATAAAGAAAAACAAAGAAGAAAACAAATAGAAAATAAAATAATTGAAGAAGATATTAAAACAAATGAAAAATGAATCAAAAACAAAGAAATGAAATAAAAGTACAATAATAAGAAATTAAAAATAACATAAATAAAAAACACAAGATAAAGAAGAAGAATATAACAAATAAGAAATTAACATTCTTCAAAATAAAATCAAAGAAATAGAAGAAACTATTAAAGAACTTCAAACAAAAAAGAAAGAATAAGAACAAATTATCTCCAATGAAATAATTCAAAAAACATGAAGTACAATTAGAAAAGAGTTTGAAGAAGAAATCGAAAAGATTCAAACACAAATAAACAATATTCAAACTATATATAATGAAATAAGAAAATTCTAAATTAAAATAATAAAATATTTCATTACAATGAAAAATAAATGAAATATAAAATAGAAATAACACTGAATATCAAAAAAGTGTAATTGAAAACTATGAGATTACAGAAAAAACAAAAGAAGAATTAAACAATACACAAATAGGAAATGAAGAACAAAAACAAATAATATCAAATCATCATCAATTTATTATTTATTTTTTTATTTCAGAAATTAAGAAGAAGAAAACAATGATATTAAAGATAAATACATAACAAGTATTGAGAACATCATCACCATGGACAATACAAATGAATAAAACTACCATTATGAAAAATACAATATTAGAAATAAAAGAACAAAACATTGAATATCAAAAAACAAGAAATAATAATCAGTCAAGAAGAGAAGAAAACACAACAAATCAAACAAATAGAATTTTAATTGATGTGTTGTATTGTTTTGCAATTAATTTGTTAAATAAGAAATTAAATAAGAAATTAAGAAATGAACAAATAGAAAACATAATAAAAATGATAAATTTCAATGTAGTAATGATAAAGAATACATTAATAATATTAAAAAGTCACATAGAATAAAATAAACAACTAAAATATATATTAAAATGAAAATAAACTCAATCATAGAAAATAGAGTGTAATTCAATAATAAAAAACATTATCATAAAAAATAACACTACTGATATTGATGATGAATATCTTATCATTATCATCATTCAATTAAAATAAATGAAATAAATCAAATCATAATTTGGAATGAAATATATAGAAATTATGATAATATCATTATATTGGATGATTTAATTTTAATCATAATGAAAATAAATAACTAGAAACATGAATTAATATAATATAATATAATATATTCATATTAATTGAAAAAAATATCATCATCAATAAATTAAGTATTTATGTATTAGATAAAAAAGAATAAAACTAGTCTGTTATTTATTATGATTATTGTGGCAGACTACAATATTAATAGAGCCTATTTGAAGAAAAGAAATATTCACAAAGAATTAAAAAAAAAAAAAAAAAAAATAGAATATAGAAGAGAAATTAAGAAATATTAAAATAATTGTACTAATAATCTCTATAAATTAATTAGTAAATACAGAAAGCATTAAATTAAAAAAATTAAAATTGATAACATAAAAGAAATCAAAAACACTGTAGCTAAAACATGAAGGGTGATATGGAACATGCCTCTATCACAACAACATACACAACTGAATTAATTGACAGTATTATTAAATTAATCTATCTCCCTTAGAACAAAGAAACCAATTCTATTAATACTCACTTTATTGCTTTTATTAAGAAATAAAAATAAATTTTTTCTTTTCAATTTTTAATTCAATTACCATTTTTTATAATTGAAAAGTGGAACGAGGTTTTGATATTGTAATACGGTCATAATGTATACACCAGCATGTTCATATACATCAGGCATTGATGCCATAACAGGGTCTCCACTTATTCCATCAACAGCTTCACCACAAGGAATAAAATCTGGTCCAGTGTGATCAATCATCCATTGGATTCTATTAGCTGTTAAAGATTTGTGTCCATCAATCTCATCAGCTAACATCTCAGCCCAACTCATAAACATAGTGGTTACACCCCATGGTGGACTAGCTTCACCAACTTCTTTACCAGCTGGATTAAATTTAGACTTAAAGAAATAAGGGTCATTATAATAACGTGAGATACCATATGATAATTTAGTCAAATCACTTCTAATCTTATTTAAGTGTTTTTTAATTCGTTCTTGATTAACCACAATATCACTGAACAACATAGTTGCAGTAGATGCATCAATTACTACTTTTTGTTCTTTGCTATCAGACCAAATGGCTTGTACATAATATTGACCTTCTTCATTCCAGAAGTATTGATCAAATGATTTACTAATTTCTTCTGCTCTATTTATTAAGTCATCTGCTCTATTAAGATCTTTATAAATATCTTTTTCGATCATAGCAGCACATAACAATCCATGGTGTCCTTGAATTTGAGTAAATGCATAATATTGTGTAGGTAATGAATTTCCAGTCCAACCATCACTGCTTTCTTCCCAAATAGAATAATCAGGTTTGATTAAATTATGATAATCTCTTTGCATTAAGAAATCTTCAAGAGTTCTAATTCTTGTTTTAACTGAATCACTTAGTAAAAGATCAGTTTTTTTAGTTTGAGTATAGTAATAATAATAAGCTGTTAAAGCAACTCCAACTGAATCATATTGTGGCTCAACAAAATCACATATTTTACCAGTATACCAATCATAGTTGGTTGGGAAAAATCCTCCATCTCTTAATTCAGAAGTAGATAACCATTTAAGGAATTTTTCTGCACCTTCAGTTTCTCCAAGAGCCATCATAATAATTGAAGCAAAAACTGCATCTCTAGACCAAACTTTATAATAATATAATGGATGATATGATGCAACAAGAGTTCCAAGAGTTGGGTTTTGAGAATAAAGAAGAGTAAATACACTAGAATACCACATTTTTCTTTCAGCTTCATTTTTAAAAGATGGTAATTTGTAGTGAGAGAACTTCTCATCAGAATATGACTTTAATTCTTGATAGTATGATTCCCATGAGTTATTAATAATTTCTTTTGATATTTCCTCTGCTTCAGAAATACTATTAGCAAGTGCTCTATATGCAAGAATTGAAACTGTACTACCTGCATTAATAATAACCTCTTTTTGAAGAGCTCCAATCATTGATGGAGATGTTTTTGAAGAGACACCATCAAGTCTTCCGTTAGTATTGAAATAATCTACTGGAGTATATCCTGTAGAATCACCAAAAGAAATTGTGTCTGTGTCTACAAGTCCAAAAACAACTACAGTATTTTGATAATTAGTATAATCATTTTTATAGTCAAAGTATAATGCTTTAGTTGATGCAATTGATCCTCCAATAACATTATTTTCAACACTTGAAGAATTAACATAATCAAATAAGTTAAAATTTAATGGAGAATTACCAGTATTAGTTATGTCATATTTTTCAAGAACTATATGTTTATTTGGAACTACCATATATCTTTTAGTTATAGATGCATCAATTTGAAGAGAATTTAAAGCATAGTATTTAATATTAAATAAATATTCTCCTGGATATTCAATACTATTTGATCCAACAAATTGGAATGGGTTTGAAAACTTCTTTCCATTAACTTGAAATGCAAACCCATCACCTTGAATAAGGTTTTGGGTATAACCATTCCCATTCCATCGTAGTTGACAAAGACCAGCTGGTCTACTTCCTTTAAAATTAGCACTATCAACATTTGCACACCATGTTGTAATCATATCTTTAAAATTAGTTAACCCATATGATGGATTAGGTCTCCATGCAAAAGCAAGGGTAATAAGAAGAAGAACAAGCATTTGAAATTATGAGTTGATTTTTATGTTTAAGTAAACAAAAAAAAATTATTCCAATTATTTTCTTTAATAAGGAATCAAATAAAATTAAAATATGATTCTTATTATTAAATGTATTCAATTAACATATTTTTATAAAGAAATTTCTACAAGATTCTAATATTTTCTATCTCTAAAAATGTATTGAATTTTCTTGAAAATTTAATACTTTTATTGTTAATTCTTGTAATGAATCTTGTTTTTAGAATTGATATTCATATGATGACATACATACATTAAAGTTATCGCTCTTTTTTGTTATAAACAAATTATAATTTTAGTCTATTGTTCTATGATATTATTTGAAATATCAGTATTAGTAAGATAAGTATTATTTAATTTAAAAGTATCTTCTTCAAGCAAAATTATTGTTAATCATAACTAATTGATATCAATGAAATTAGGAATAAAAGTACAATTATTTCAAAGAAAAATTCATTTAAATTATTAACATTATATAGCGTTGTGTTATTATTTGAACTAGTAAATTTGTAGAGTATATTAGAATATTATTTTTTAGTAATGATTGGATGATTATTAATTCTTACTTATTTCTTAAATACAAATCTCTAACTAGATAATTAAAGAAAATATATAAGAAGAGTAAAAATATCACAATAATTAAAATAAATTTTTCAAATAAATAGTGTAGAAATTAATTTTCTAAGGTACAACTAAATTACAAATCATTGAGCCACTAATTACTCTTTAATGTTTTAATGGTTATAAATGAAATAAATTGTAGAAATTACAAGTAATAGAAATTAATTTTTTAAAAAGTAAATATCATTTAAAAAAGTATTATCAAAAAAGACAATTAATTAAATAAACGTAACACTAGTTATTATGAAAAAGTAAAGTTAAGAAGAATATGTTTAATTGTATTCAAGAAAGATAAAAGAAAAAAGTAGTAATAATAAATTAGAGTATTTAAAAAGAAATTAATTTATAATAATTTAAATCATTAACACATAATAAATTTGAATGCTTTATGTGAAAGAAAATAATAATTAAAAAAGAAAAATAACACAAAATGCATTTAAATTTGTTTTCAGAACTAATCAGTCTTTGGTTTAGCAAATACAGCTGGACCAATACTTTGAACAGCTAACATAAAATGCATCATAAACCAGAGAAGAATTAAAAGAATGAATACAACAAAAAGAATAGAAAGAGTAGCAGTATTATACCAAGTAGCTGAAGTAATAGTATCTTTTTCAACTAAATGAAGAGAACCATAGAAAGCAACATTAGTGTATTCAGAATTTTGATTAAAATAATTTTTAATAATTTGATCATTTAATTTTAAACGATCAAATGAACCAACGTTTCTAAATGCAATAACTACAAGAGCAGATTTATTAATAGAAGTAAAATCGTCTTGATTAAGTATTTTAACTGTGGCATAATTTTGTGCAAAATTAAATAATGAAGTATCAGTTAAAGTAGCTGAATCAGTATAAAGATAAACATTTCTATTATGAATTTTATTATTTGTAATATTTAATTCTAAATTATTTAAAACATCAACAAAAGAAATTGTAGTAGTTTCAGCTTCAAATGAAGAAAGAGAGTTTAAAGTATAGTTCTAATTTAAATAAGAGATAATGTACTTATAAAAATAAAAGAATAAAATAAAACAAACTCTAAGTGTAGTATAACCATTATATTTAGTAAACTCTTCAAAATCAAATGTATTAATATTATAGTCTATAAAGAATACAACTTGATCAACATCACTCTCAATAACTTTTTCAATATCTAAATTTAATGTTTTTAAATCTAATGTTTTGTTTGCTCCAGTATGAGAAAATGTAAAACTGTTAGAAAATCCAATAACAGGAGCTACTTGTGGCTCTTTAGCAACTACAAAAACGATGAAGAGGGTAATAAATAAAGTCATCTAAATTATTTAAATAAAAGTTCTTTTTTGTTTTTTCAATTTTTGGTTGGTTTTTGTGCTTTTAAATTATTTTTTTAAATTTTAAATGTTTTATAGTAAGTTTAATTGAATTAAAATTACTTTTTTCTTATAAAATTAATAAATAAATAATATAATTATTTTTAATTCTTTCAATTGGCATTATTTAAAGTACTTCTTTTTAATTTACTAAAAGAATTAAAAAAGAAATAAAATAAAAAGAAAGTTAAACCATTCTAACAAATTTTGGTACTAACGAAAATTTGAAGAAGTTGGATGAATATTGTTGTAATGAAGTCATACGTAATCTAGCAGGTTTATTGAACACTAAATTGTTATTTTATTATTTATCAGTAACATCAAGATAATACAACAAACAAAGAAGTTCTACAATATCTTGAATAAATACTTCATTTAATGAAAAATAATTTGTTTGGTCAAGGTCATCTACATCTATAATATCTAACTTTTCAAAAGAAGAATTTAAATGCAAAGAACGTTTTACTTTTAATATAAATTCTAATAAATGAATTGCAGCAAGAGAAGAAGTTAAAGAATATATTGTTGTTCTTTTACAAAGAGTAAATAATGAAATCCAATCTTTCTTATAACGAGAATAATTTATTGTTGGGATATCTATTGGATTAATAACAATTAAATTGTCAATATGAATAGAATCATTTATTAATGTACTCCATAATGAATATGATTTAAAAAGAAATAATAACGTATCAGATGTTGCAATTATACTAATGTGTTGAGTTTGAGTAGAAAGAATTGATTGAAGTAAATTAGAAAATGCAATATGAAGATATGGATCATCATAATCAGGAGTTTCATTATTTTGGGAGAGATGACAAATTATTGGAAAAACAGTTTCTGGGAATTTAGCTAATGCCAAGAATTGTGCAAATTCTTTTTGACGTTGTTCTTTATGAATTGAACCAGTAAGATATATAATAGCAAGTTTTGATTCTTCTTCAAGACCACTTATTTTAATTGCTTTCATTTTTGAATCACTTCTTTTACTTATTCTTAAAGTTACTTCATTTAATTCTTTTGACGAAGAAGAAACGTTAATCATATTCGTATTTTCATTTAATTGTACATTTAATGAATCTATTGTTGAAGTTTCTTTAACACTATGAATATCTTCAATAATATCTCTACAACAAGTACAGTCTCCTATACATTGACATTTTTTACTGTAAATTTGAGTTACTTTTGGTAAATTCTAAAGATGAATATTATTTAAATAATAATTATTAAGAAACAAACATAAAGAATTGTTCCAGAATAACAACACTCAACAGATATTAATGAATAATGAAATGAAATAATTCCTTGATAGAATTTAGAATTAAATGCCATTAAAGTTACTGAATGAATTAATGATCGTTGTCCTATAATTATTGATTCAAATGGACCTACAAGCATTTTATTTCTCCATTCTCCTGTTAATGATTCACCTAACATCTGATTATCAACCCAAACAATAGTTCCTTCCAATGAACTGTTATTTAATTTACCTTCAAGTGTATATTTTTTCTTTTTTCTAGTGAGAAAGTTAGTAGTTTCAAGAATATATCTTCTAAATCCTTTTGATGATTCTTCTACTGAAACAATTGTTGGTCTTAGAAAAATGAATAATGGAATATGTTTTAATATAGTAGAAAAGAATGTTGAAAATAATAATGTAATTAATACGATAATAACTAATATTAATATTGAAAGAATAGTTAATGAAAATGAATTATATGCTTCTAATAAAAAGAATAATATTGTAAACCAATATAATTCAAACATTAAAACTACAATAAAAGGTCTTAAGATATGTAAAGAAAGAGTAATAGAAATGGTCATTACTATCATTATTAATATTTCATTTAACTGTTGAATTAGAAATACACCAAAAGAATTTGTTGTTTCATCTATTGATGATTGTTGATCATTTTCTATTATATTAGTAAAATATTTAATAATTAAACCAAACAAATATCCTCCCAATGAGAGAATAAATAAAAATGATATTTTTCTACTTGTTGTTGAAAAAGTATCTGTACCTAAAAATTTTCTTTCATACCTTCTTTGTGTCATAGTTTTGAATATCTCTTTAACTGATTCTATTTCGTTTTGAGTAATACTTTCTATGTCAATGATATCAACAGAAGATTCATCATCATCTAATGTTGTAGAAGATGATAATTTTAAATTAGAATTCATTATGTTTTTTTTAAAGATCTTCAATTGATTTAATTTCTTCTTTTTAAATCAGTGTCATTATTATTTTTTTTTTGTTATTTTCTATAAGTAACATAAAAATGGTTTGAGTTGTTTTATTTCTTATATCAGATATCAGTTTTATAAAATTATATTTTTCTTATTGAAGATAAATCAAACAGTTCTTTATAAACTCTTTATAATATTATTTTCTATTAAATACGTACTGATCATTTTTATTCATTATGTCTTGACGTATTATAGTATATCCACACTACAATTATTCTAACTGAAAAGAAATTAATAAATATGTTTTTCTTTCCTTATCTATTAAAATAATTCTCATAATAAATTCAAATTCAATTGTGAAACGCATTTCATAGTTGAAATTGAAAATTTATTTTATTTCCTAATTATTCAAAAAACAAATTTTTAATAATACTAAAAGTTAGTTTAATTTTTATTATAAAAATTGTTATTCATAAATTTAAAACCGTTATCCTTTGGAAGTTATAATTTTAATTATCTTATTAGTTCATAAAGACACCCACACTCTAATCATTTAACTAGTACAAGAATGGTGTTTCAAGAAAAAATAATTTATTTAAAAATTAATATTCAAGACATTTTATGTATCTGACAAAAAGGAAGTTTAATATTATAATTAGATAACTCAGTCACTGTTAATTGCTCTATTTGATTTATCTTGAAATACAAGATGAATACCTAGAGAAACAAAACCAAGATAAAGTTCTTTTAAAGTTTTATTGATTCTGTACTTATTTACTAATAATTCAGTGAATATAGTAATGGTATATCCCTATTGTTTATATAGTATTTGATGCTTTTTATTATTTTTGCAAATAAATAAAATTTAATGACTCAATGTTATTTTATTATTTATATTCTTTCTATTAAAATTTACTTTCTTTAACTAAACAGTTATGATGTTTTAAACAATTTACATTAATATTTTTAATAGATGATTCTTTTGTTTAACAATTTTATGAAACATAATAACAAATTAAGAAGTATGAGTTTTTTAAATAATTCTTTTACTACTCAACTAATGATAAAAGCAAATAGTGTTCTTTTATGCCAGACTGTACCGTAGAATTAAGGAAGAATAACAATTCATATCAATTCCAATTTATTTCCTTTCAAATATTAATCCTCATATTCAAAAATAGAATTTACAAAAATGGGAAATTTCAAAAAAAAAGAGAAAAAACTAAAAAGAAAACCAATCCTCTTTTAAAATCAAGACTATGGCATATTATGATGAATCAGAAGAATTATCTCAAAGAGAAATCGAAGAATTAATAGAAGACGTCTTTGGGTTTCTACCTGAAGAAATTGCAGATACATTGACTGAAGAACAAGTTGAAGTTGCACTAGAAAAGAATGATTATGATGTTAAACGTACCATTGCCTCATTTAAAAAGAAAGCAACAAAAACAAAGGTTATAGACAAACAACCACCAAAAATGAAAACACCAGTCCCAATCACTAAATCTCCTCTTCCAAAAAATAAATCAAGTACTCATAAGACTCCAAGTCCACTTCCATCTCCCTCTCCACGTTCAATGCCAACAGTCCAACATTCTCAAAAAAGACATTTAGAAATCATCAACAAAGTAAAAGAAATGCACAAAACAAATCAAACACCATTAACTGTTATTTTCTGTGGTCATGTAGACTCAGGTAAATCAACAACAGTTGGTCATATTTTACAAGAACTTGGAGGTGTTACTCATTCACAAATCGAAAAAAACAAAAGAGAATGTGGAGAAAAAGGAAAGAAATCATTTGAATATGCATGGGTTATGGATACTGATGATGAAGAAAGAAATAGAGGAATTACTATATCTGTTGGAGCTGTTGAATTCCAATATAATCATAAAAATATCAGAATATTAGATGCACCTGGACATACAGATTTTCTTATGAAAACTATCGATGCAATGAATGAAGCTGATGTGGCTGTTGTTGTTGTAGATGTTGATAAACACAATTTAAAATGTACATATGAAGGAGCATTTTTAGATATTGTCTCAACCTTGGCATATTCAACTGTATCAAAAATTATTGTTGCTATTAACAAAATGGATTCAGTAAAATGGAGTGAATCAAAATATAAAAGTGTTGTTAGTGTTGCTGAAGAAGTATTAAAACAATATAGTCTTGACAATATAAATATACGATATATTCCTATTAGTGGACTTTCAGGTGAGAATTTAATAAAACCAACAAATTCATGTAAGTGGTGTCAAGAAAGTTTACTTTCAGTAATTTCTGAAGAGGGTGTACAATTTCATGACATTGAAAAACCACTAAGATTTATTTGTAATGATTCTTATAAACAAGGTAATGGAAGCACTATAACTGGAATCATTTCTTCTGGTGTTATTGGAGAGAAAGATGATATTATTATTTATCCAACTCAAACTCATGGAGTAATAAAAAAAATTAAAAAAGGAAATCAAATTATTGATTGTGCTGGTGCAGGAGATATTGTTGAAATACAAGTTGATGGAACTAACATTAACATAATGAAAGGATATGTTATTGGATCACCAGCTGAACCACCAACTTGTTATAGAAAGTTTCATGCAACTGTTGATTTGAATTGTAGAGATTTGACTATTAGAAGAGGAACTTTAATGTCATTTTATTGTTCAACTGGTTCTTCACCCTGTGTTTTTGCACGAATTTTCTTCTCAGGAATACAAGATGTTAAAGTTAAACCAAAAAAATTAAAAGATGTAATTCAAGCTAATGTAGAGATCATTCTTCAAAAACCATTATGTGTTGATACTCGTGTGAATAATGATTCATTTAGTCATTTCTTCTTAAGGTGTAATAAAATAACTATTGGTAAAGGAGTTATTACAGAATTACGAGGTTAAAATATAATAAATGAGTTTTGAAGTATTACTATTTTATTTAAATTATTTAGATAAAAAAAATAATATTTATGTCCTTAAATTAAAATGCAAAGAAGTGTGTACTTTAAATTAACTTAATTTTATTCAATGTATAATTGTTGACCTTGTGCCCATTTTTTTAAAAGTGTTATTCTCTTTGGTAAATTAAACTTCTTTTCAAAAATTTTCACTGCTTTTTTTGGGACTTTATTCATAAAATTAATGAATCGTTGAGCTAATACTTTTTTTACCTTTAATGTTTGTTTTAATTGTTTTCTATAAAATGCAAGTTCATGTTTAATTTGGAATTGTTCATATTTAGTTAAATGCATTTGATGTAAATTTCTATCATATTCTATATCCCCTCTAATAACTGCTTCTGTTGTTTCAATATCACGAATATCAGCTTCGAGATTTGATAAAATATTTAATACATTGTCTGTTCCCATGTTTTCAAATTTTCGTGATTGTGATAAAACACTTACAACTAATAAAAGAATGAAAAGACTTTTCATATCAATGAAATAAAATATATTTTTTTTTGTTGTTGATTTTTAAGTTATTTTTATTTTTTATGTTTTATTGGATCTTAAAAAATCATTTTAATAAATTAATTAATATTTTACTAAAAAATTTCATAAAACAAAATATACAAAAAATGTTATTGAGATTGAATAACAGAATCCAACCATTTGTTAATATCAATCAACATTTCTTGTTGATTATCTTCTTCTAAAAGAACATGATTAGCTCCAGGATATTCAACATATTTTGAAAGTGGATTTTGAAGATGTTTTGCTTTATTTCTTGCACCTTCTACTTTAATTAATCTATCACCAGAACCATGCATTAAATAAAATGGGACTGTCAAATCACGATCTTTTTCAATAGCACCATACCGTGCCATTTCTAACCCTGTTTTACCAGATGCTTTAGCTGTTAAAGTATATGGATCATTATCATATTCTCGTGCAATTTCTTTATTTGTAAAAATTTCATCAGCTGGATTAGTTGGGATCATTAAAGATGGGAAGAAAAATAGGATTATTACAAATAAATAATATAAGTAGTAAACCAAATTGTTATTAATAACATAGGCAGGTGCTGATGCAACATATGCAGTAATGTCATTTCTTCTACTTGCTAAAATTGATGTAAGTAAACCACCCATAGAATGTCCCATAAAAAATAGAGGGAGTGAAAATCCTCTTTTTGTTATATCATTTTTAACAAATTCAATATATTCATTAAGAGTATTAATATAAGTTTCCATTGAATTAATAAATGTTTTTGGTTTATTAGGAATACCAGATGATCTTCCATGACCTGGAAGATCGAGCATAAAAACATTAAACCCAGAATTAACAAAAAATTCTCCAACTTTTGTATATCTACCAGAATATTCTCCATATCCATGAAGAACAATAATTGTTGCTTTTGCTTCTTTAAGTCTCCATTCCCTAGAATAAATACTAAATCCATTTAATTGATGAAACGTTTCTTTATATTCTAATGTCATTATAAATTCAAAGTTGAAACAAGATCTTACAATTTTTATATTATTTTAGAATTAATGAGAAGAATAAAAGAAGTTTTTGAATTGTTTTGTTTTAATCATAACATCAAAAATAATTATTTTGTTATTCAAAACAACATTAAATAAAATAAAAGAGGTATAAATCAACTGTATAAAAGGATAAAAGAAATAAAAAAGAAGAAAAAGAAGGCATAGAACCACAAAGAATATAGAAGATTCTAATAATTTTAAAAAAAAGATTAAATAATTTTTTTTTAGTGCACTTATTTTAAAAACTCGTTTAATCAGTTAATTCAAGAGAATGAGTGAGAAAGTCTCACAAAAAATTGAAGCAAAAGATAAGTCTGCAGCAGCTGATCTTATAAAGATGAGTGAAGAAGTTCGTCAAGACTTCTCATTAAGTGATACTGAAGATGTTGTTCAATGTTATAAAGTAATAAACAAAAGTAATAACAATAGTATTAAAGGAAAATTATTTATTACACAAAATTACTTTTGTTTTAGATCTCAATATGGAAAGAAGTTATATGTTAAAATACAAATTTCTAGTATTAAAGAAATGACAAATGAAATTAAAATTTATGATAATGAAGGAAGAATGTATTATTTTGTTCCACAGTCACAAGAAGAAGAATGTTTCAATTTAATGTATTACATGTATAAATTCCCTTTTTCTGTTCTAGATTTAAACATTTATAAACAACATACTGTTGATAATCATGAAAATAATAGTCAAAGAAAATTTGATATAGAAACAGCACAAGAAGCATTAGTAACTGCAGAAGAAATGAAAAAAATTAAAGAAGAAAATTATAAATTACTTGAACAACAACAAAGAAAAATTGCAATGATTGATCAATTATTAGATAAAACTGATACTTATTTAGGAGAAATTGATGATAGTATTAAAGCAACAAAATCACTTGTTTATGAATTAAGATTAAGATATACTAAATCAAAACAAGTACCACCTCCAAGAGTAGAAATTCCTGTACTTGTTGAAGCAATTAAAGAAACACCACCAGTTCCAGTTGAAATTCAAATTTTATGGAAATTAGAAAATGATGATTTAGTACCAGCAATAATGAAAATGTTTGATGATCATATTGATATTGTTGAAACTACAGCAAATAAAAAGAAAACATTAGCACGTTCAATTTTAATTCAAGATATTATTGGATTATTTATGAGAGCAAGACCATTACATTTAAATATTGCTTTAAATCAAAGTGGAAAAGAAAAAGGAAGAATTAGACTCTGTTCAACATGTCTTCAATTTATAGTAAATGAAATATATATTAGATATTTAAAAATATTTAATAAACAACTAAGTGTTACATTTGAACCAAATTCACAAGTATTTGATTATGGTGATATTATGATTACAAAAACATTTATGAATTGCTCAGGTATTAAAGGACAAATTAAATTTACTGAAGAAGAAGATATGGCATTAAGAGTATTAACTGGAAAAGATCGTGAAGATTATTTAGCAATGAAGAAGACAAATCAAAAAACAGTGAAATTCTTGACTCTGTGCTAATAATTAAATATTAAAACTACAAAGATGGCTGATGATTCTATGAACGCTGTAACAGATGTTACTGATAGAATGAATGCACAAAGACAAATGATTATGGAACGTAAAAAACAATGTGATGAAATCACAAAGAAATAATTCATTTATAATTTTTTTTTTTAATTATTTCCAAATTTTAATTATTCCATCTCGTGAAGCACTACACAAATAATATGATTGAGCTGAAGGTAACATTGAAAGAGCAGTAATTGCATCTAAGTGATGATCGTTATCACTTATTCCAATTCCTCTTTTCTCTCTCTCAACTGGGAAACATTTAATACAAGTAATATTATTTTCATTTAATACTTCAAATGTTGGTGGTTTTTTAAAATCACCAACAGCATATGACAAATTATTTTGATTATCTTCAACATCCCAAAATCTTAAAATATGATCACTTCCACCTGAAATAATAAATCTGTCAAATGCTATTAATGATGTATTTATGAAATAGGGTAAATAAATATGATTATTATTTTGTGCAATACATTTTTGAAGATTTTGTAATAAATTATCTAGTTGTTGTACTCCATAATCATCTGGTCCCATACTAAATGATGGTTTAAATCTACTTCTTTCAACTTTTTCAATTATACTACTTAATTCAGGTATTTCTGTTCCGAAATCTTCAAAATGAAGTAATGACTTCAAATTTTGATTCTTAATATCCCAACAAAAAACATCACCATCTCTTGTATTAGTTGCTATATTTTCTTCTTTAATAAATACAATTTCTGTAATTGCTGAATGAGTTGGTACTCTCCATCCAATATTTGCAATTGTATGTCTTAAATCCCAACAAACAAGATAACCTCTATTAGTACCTATAATACAATATTCTCCACTTGGTGCAACAGCCATTGCAGAAACATATCCTAAACGTGCATCATTTTCTTTTCTTATTCCTACTGTTTTATCTCTAATATCCCATACTGCTAATGTACCATTTTCACAAACAATAGTAACTGCTTTAGCGTCTGCATTCTTTTGAATAGATATAATTTTTGATCCAAGGGATGTACTTTTTATTAAATTCATTGACATCACAGTTGATTTTTTTCCTTGTACACAAACTCTATGTAATTCAATAGTACCATCTCTATATCCAATTACAATACCATTACTTCTTGCAATAGTTCCAATAGAACTTACACCACTTGGACCTTTATAAGTAACTTTAGATCTCATAACTTCAAGAGACTCTACTCCAAGAATATCCCATACCTTAACAATACCAGTAGAATCTCCTGTTACAAAGAAAATTCCATTTGAACCAACACTAATTGATGTAATTGGTGCACGATGTTCTGTGAGATGAGCAACACAAATTCCTTGAATTATTTCATGTTTTGGTGATGGAATTTCAGAATCAATAAATCCAAGATCAGGAATACTACGTAGACGTGGTGGAGCTGAACCTTTAACAACTGTAAGATAACGAGAACTATCACGTGGACATGGAGTATTTGGGTTTTGCATTGGAATATAAGTATGGTTTGGATCATCTGGATTTACTCCCCATAATGGTAATTGTTGATGAACTTTTAATTCATCTGTTAAACGACTAATTGAAGTTTGTTGTTGTAAACTCAATCGAGGTACATGTTCTTTTACTGCTATCAAATAAGGAATTAATTTACTTAAACATTTATCAGGATTAGTTACTCCTGTATTTTCTAATTTAGTTACTATATCTTCAACATGCATTGTTGATGAAAAATCATTTCGGTCAAATGACCTTAATGCATTTCTTGGAATTGAACTTAAAAGTGATGCATTAATATGAGATGCTGTAATATTAAACAATTTAATTCTTAACATACCATTAACATGAGGTAATAAGAAACAATGACGTTGAGCATCACTCAATTTTGAAGCAATAACCTCAAGTAATAATGCTGTACTTTGACGTAATGTAATATTAGGATGAACTAATAAAGGACAAATAGAAGGAATAATACTATAAATGTAACTTCTTGAAATAATATCAAGTGAAACACAACTAGTAATTGAAAGGAGAGTTTGATAAACCAGATATTCATGAGTACTGTAAAGATATTGTTGTAATAATGGATAGAAATGTAACTCAAAAACTTTAGTTCCATATACTTTACCAACTAATGGAATTTGTTCTAAGAAATAAACAATTAATATTGGATCTGATTGTTGGAATTGAGTAATATATTGGAGTAATTCATTATAACTTTTCTGATACCCACAGAATAAAGTTAAAGCGGAATATGACTTAATTAAATTTCTTGTTATATGGAAATTCTTTTTTAAAAGCATTTGTTTATATGATTCTAAAAAGAATTTACATAAAGTTTCATGTTCAGAAGCTTTCATTGAGCCATCTTCTTCTTTTAATGATAATTTTTTTGATAATTCTAAAAGTTGTGAAAAATATGAAGCGTAAGTAATTGTGAATGACATATTTTGTTGATTAACAATAGTTTGTTCAATAGCTGGACAAATATAATTTGGGAATAATAAATGTGCTGATGAAGGAAGTGTTTTCACATATTTTAAAGCTAAAACTAATGATTTTAAACAATGAGATTTAATTGGATTACTTGAAGTACCAATAATTAAATCTACTAATCCAGGTGTAATGATCATATAAAGTGCTTCATCATCAGAGTAATGAATTAAAATATCAACAATTGAAAGTATTTTTTCTAAAACATTTTCACGAGTTCTTCTAATACTAAATAATATATAAAGAAGAATACTTGTACTTATAAATGGTTCTTCTTGTTTATTAAAATATTTTTTAGTTTCTTTAATTTCATTTATAATATTTTCTTTTTCATCAGAAACTGTTATTTGTTCTGTTAATTTTTTCATTGAATTTAAAGCATCTGATCTTGCTTTTAAATCACTCCATTGTCCACTTAATAATACTTCAAGATGTTTATGTAATTCTTCTGTTTGATTAGTTAATTTATCTAATTCAACAGCAAGTTGAGAAGAATGAGATAAAGTAGCTTCATCAGGAATACTTTGAATTTCTTTTTCAATTATTTCTTTTGGAATATTTGGTTTTTCTATCTTTAATTGTTCACGAATAAAAGAAATAATATCAGGAAGAACAAATTCTGCTGAGTTTTGTTGTGAAAGATATGATAATTGAAGTAGTGAAGAAAAATATGATGGGACGTTCTTTTCACAAATTTCAAAACATTGTTGAGCTGTAGGACGTTTTTCAGGAGTAGCGTCAACCATTAAAAGAATTAATTCACGAATAAAATCAACTTGAATACCAGAAAGAATATTGGTTATTGAAAATTTACCATTTTTATAATCAAGAATATTACTAACATCAAACAATGAATTTTCAAGGAATAAATAAGCTAATACACATCCTAATGAAAATATATCAGCAGATGGAGTAGTTTCAGTAAACATTTTATCAACTTTAAGATTTGGTTGAAAACGTTCAGGTGCAATACATGTAGAACGATTAAAAAAGAAATTTAAATCATAAGGATTATCATCAGGAATATAAAATGGTTTATAAGGAGCAAAATCAGAAAGATATGGAGTATTTGAAGATGTAAGTAAAATGTTTTCAGGTTTAATATCACCATGAACAATATTTAAGGAATGTAATGAATTAACTGCATTTATAAGTTGATAAGCAATAAATAATTTTTCTTGTAATGTAAAGAATGGTGCTGTACGAACACGATCAGCTAAGTTATATGGAAGATATTGACGTTGATAAATAATAATACTTCCATTTTTACCAGCTTTTTTTGTTACAAAACCAAGTAATCCAGTGACATTTACGATTGATTTATTAACAGTATGTAATCGTTGAAGAAGTTCATTTATTTTATCTCCGTCTGATGGTTGAACTGAATACAATTTTGTAACTAATACTCTTCGGGAACGAGTATCTCTTGCACGAACTGAATGAGTAAGTAAATCATTTCCGATATTTTCTACTTCATCAAGACCACAAGTGTCCGTAAGGTCTAAAGAGTTAAGTACATCAGAAGATGTTGATAGTGTGTTTCCCATAAAGTTTTAAGATGACTTTTTATAGTTTTATTTTTCTATTTTATAGTTTTATTCAAAGTTCTATCATAATAAACAGTTCTTTTTTAAAGAAAACTAAAAAAAGAAGAAAAAAGAAACTGAAAATGACCAGTAAAAATTTTAAGAATGGCAACAGTACAAAGAGAAAAACAAACACCTCAATACCAACGACAATTAATGCAACAAACATATGAAGATTCAAAAATGAAAGGAACACTACCACAAAGCATTGAAGAATATGGACTTTCAGGAGTAGAAATATTATTAAGTGATAGTAATGAGCAAACAATTGATTCATTATTAATGAAAGGTATTGATTTAAATTCACTTGGAATTGATCTTTCTACTCCTAAACATATATGTGGATCATTTAATACACCATTTCCATCACTAAAGAATAGTATTCCAAATTATTATCATATTGAATCTAAAGAAATTAATGACCCTGGAGAAAGAATTGGTGTATTTAAAAATGAACTTATTTTGTTTTATATGTTTTATGTAATGGTTGGAGAAGAAAGTCAATTAAAAGCAGCAAAACAATTAATGGAAAAGAAATGGCGGTTTTCAAATAAATATAATAAATGGGTAATTCAAACTCCAAATGGGTGGATGGAATTTGATAGTACAAAATGGACGATTGTTCCAGCATTATCATTTAATCCATCACAAGCAGATTTTATGACTCTTTAGAAATGTAATTTTTTCATTGAACTTTTTTTAATCATTAGCTTTTTCTTTATTTTTGTTTTTTTGTTTTTGTAATTTTTAAATGAAAATCTTTTTCAGTTAAAAACGTTTTTCATTCGTTTTTATTCTATGACCATTAACCTTAATGATTTTCTTCATGACGGATTTCTTGATATTTCTCTTCTTCATATTTCTCAATTTCCATTAACTTCACAATACTGTATTGAAAATGAAGTTACTGGACTAAATGCTTCTTCAAATAATTTTATATCAATTAGAGATCTCAGAGAATATGTCATGTTAAAAGAAATTGATTTATCATTTAATAAATTAAATGCCATCCCTTTTGTTCCACCATCATTAAAAAAATTAAATATTAGAAATAATGAATTATATCAATGTAATTCTTTTAGTACACTTACTCAACTTAATATTTCTCATAATAATATTGCTGCTATTCCTCCAATGAATCATTTAATGAATTTAGATTGTTCGTTTAATAGAATATTTTCATTTCCTCCTATTTTGTCATTAACTTCTCTAAATATTATTTCAAATCAATTAGTTTCATTAGATCTTTCTCATGATTCATTAATACAATTAAAATGTTCAATGAATAAACTAACTAGTGTTATATTAGAAATAAAATGTTTAACTTTTTTAGATATTTCAATAAATCCATTAAAACATTTAGATATAACAAAATGTATCTCATTAAAT